>NW_019416843.1:49179-219057 GCF_000390285.2 Anoplophora glabripennis
CAGACCCGAGAGCGAAGTGCGCCGACTCAATAAGAAACCTGGCTATTCCAGCCGCTGATTTAGGGTTCGCCGCACGAGCTCATCCCTTCTAAGATTTCAGTAGCATGCTATGCATGAAGCAGAACGGTACTCAACTATCTTATACAGTCCACTTTTATTGTCCATAGATGTTCAATCATTGTCAAAATAAACACACAAAACCACAACGTCTTTATTATCTTTACTCAAGAAGATAAAATACAACAATCGTAAAATTTCCGACAGTCCGCTGTGCATCAGTGGCGGCTCGTGACATTGAGAATAGGTGAAGCATATTATTCAATGAGTGACCAAAAAGAAAAAAAAGCGCAGGCGAAAATTTTAAAATTTTCAATGTCAAACAGCTTTAAACGAATCTGGAAATTTTTAGTTGCATTTGCAATATTTCCGTTCGTGAGAAGGATTTTCATTTAGATTTTATAAAAAAATAGAAATATTAGTTCGACTTGTGGACGTCTGCGAACATTAACGCACACCTTACATGTATGTTCTACAGCAGCTTTGTGGTTATGACAGCCTCTCGTCACTTTCCCAAAATTGTTAAAATAAGTTTTTTTAAATAAACACTTCTACATAACCACTTATAGGTACTCCGAATACCTTTCATTCCGAAACTTCCGAACGTACACATTGTCTTTTGACTTTCCCTTTTGCTGCATTACATGCGTATACTAAAGTACGAGGTTGATGTTCGCACTCAACGAAGGCAATTTTTTTTTAGAAGGCGTTCATCGCGCAACTATTCTGTTTATTTCTGCGTATTAAACAAACACAATACAATTTCAATATAGAACTATACCTAAATTATAAAATTTATATAAAATTAAAAATAATTTATATTGCACAACCAAACGTCATTTTAGGTGAAGCGGTGCGTCACTTGCGTCACCTGACGAGCCGCCACTGCTGTGCATCGACTTACACACGTCTAGTTTGATGAAAATGGACAGTATATGCACATGTTTTGTGGGATACATGATCATATCGCGTTGTGTGAAATGTATATGAATATTATGTAAGTATCTAACTGTTTTATGGCTTGTAATTGTTTTGTTTTTTCAAATGTAAATCTTGTCTAAATCTTAAAAATTATTATTTTGTAGGTCCTNTTTGTTTTTTTTTAAAAAACCTTCCGGGCATTGAAGAAAAGAAAATCCAATTGTTTCCGGAACAATTCGGCTTTTTCGTCCTATGCTTCTGACCCAAACCAGATTTCGACCCTGTATTACCGTTTTTTGAGAAAAATTTCTAATTAATTAATCATGATTATGAAGTGCTTAAGCTAAAAAAACGTGATCCTTTAATTTTTCAAAAATTCGACTGCTTGAAACAAAGAAACGATTCGCTAGATCGAGATGAAGCTTCACAGGGTTCTTCTGGGTATATCGAACAGTAAACGTCATGCTTAACATTAGTTATTTCTAATTTAGCCGTCAATTTTCTAAAAAACCATAAATTACCCTTTTTTTCCTGTTTTTTTTTAAATTCGTGTAAAAGATGAAAAAAATATATTTCCAAAAAGTTGCGGCAGCATGTTATAGGAAATTTATTCCAGTTTTCGAAACTGCCCTTCAATTCTCTGTACGACCATTTTTCACCTAAATACAGTCTGTCAAAAATCACGGAAAAATTTTGGAAATTCTTTTAACACTTTAATTGTTTGCATTAGTGTATTATATTAAATCATATAAAAAAAAGTAAAACAAGGAATAAATAACTACTGATCTTACACAATAAAAAAAAACATGGTGAGAACTGCTGCAGTTGATAGGGAATGACACGTAATATTTTCGTCAACACATATGCGAGCTCGTCGAATTAAAAAATCATGCACCTTTAGATAAACTGTTGTCTCATTTTACAGTTAAAATGAAAAGTGATAGTTCTTTAACAATTGAGTTCTCTGACTGGTACTATTTTTTTAAATATCCGCAGAAATAAAAGTCTAAACGATTTAAGTCTGAAGAACACATTCACTAGCGCACATCTTCAAAGAGAACAGATAAATTATTTACTGAAAAGTTCAAATAATATTGTCCAGTCAGAATTTGACAAATTCTCTGTGCTTAATTTGTGTTTATATTGAATAAAAAACTAAAATTTGCTCCATTACACTCATTAATGCAAAAGACTGACATATATTTTTCCTCACGCAAGTGCGATCTAGTGGTTATTTTGACGCCACAGTGGGTAATGTAAAATTACACCATACCAGTAACGTTACAATCATTTTAAGCATGTAATTTTACACTATGTAATTTAACCTAAACGTAAATTTTTATTATTGATATATTTACAACACCTAAGAATAATTTACGACTAGTGTAAATTTACTAATAAACAGGAAAACTACCTAATATTTTTAAGATGAAGACAAAAATCTAGGCATTATTATTTTGTAATACTTTTCGGAATAATATCTTTTTTTACATATTTAAATATTACTTAAGTGAAGGGGAAATAACATATAAGAAGATTTATTAATGCTGTTAATGACACATATGCTCTGGAGTAAAATACAAATTTCTGAATTTTACCTAAAGATAAATAATACGATACAAATGAGACAATTTCCTTCCATAAAATATTCCTCATATATTTTCTGGGAAAAGTTTTACTACGGGTTTCAATTATATGAAGACTTTTTCTGGATGAAAATTTTGCTCTAGCTGTCGTGTCCAGGTGCATTTTCTGGTGGAATCCTTGAACCATTTCGAGAGCAATGACCACTTCTTAAGAACATTAAACTGAAAGCAAAACGTAGTTAAAGTAAAATAGATTCCAAATAGTAAAGTACAATCTGGATGTCTGTGTAAAAGTTAGACTAAGCTCAGTATGCTT
This sequence comes from Anoplophora glabripennis, assembly GCF_000390285.2. Classification (NCBI taxonomy): domain Eukaryota; kingdom Metazoa; phylum Arthropoda; class Insecta; order Coleoptera; family Cerambycidae; genus Anoplophora; species Anoplophora glabripennis. Next base: position 52,060 of record NW_019416843.1, read on the forward strand.
ATTATTGTTGCTTCTTATATTCATTAACAACTTTAAGTGAAGATATATCGAGAGATTTACATAATTTACACAAAATCATATTATTTACTTACCTCAATATTTATTTGTAACATTATATTTAGGAAGTTAAAACACTGTGCTGTATTATTATACACTTAAACAGAAGGTATGTTCAATTAATTTTTATTTTTTGTGTATAAAAATTATTACAATTTTTGTTAGTGTACTATACATAAAATGATGTTCGTTACTTAAAAAGAAAGTATTTACAAAAATGATATCCAAGTCAAAAATTCATTAAATAATTAAAGGACATTTAGTCCTTAAGGTGAAATGGACTTGTTAAGTGGCGAATATATTCAATATAAAGATATAACACTTGAACTAATCTGGACGGATATAAAAACTTTTGTGGCACGAAATAATACAACTTTTAAATCAGGAAATGTTGTACTCTGCAGGAGATGATTAATAGTGTAACTTCGGGGGACAAAGGACAAAATAAAAAAGATGAACAACGAATATGAATGTTCGATACAAGAGTTGGAGTTATAATAGAACATATGATAATTCTAGGCGACAATAGTGATAGGGTTAGTGACAATGATAGTGATATAAAAAACATCAATTAGTGATTTTACTAACGCTTATAACGATAGCTTAGTGTCTTATCAGTGGTGCATCTCATTTTTCAGTATTTATACTTTTATATTAGTAGTTCTAGTGGTTTTATTGTTTTTTTTTGTGTCGTCTTACTGTTACAACGCTAGAGTTTTTGCAAGGACCACTTGTCCAGTTAGCGAAAATGCTGACTATATCTCATATCTAATAAAAAACAAGAAAAGTGTACATGGGTGGTAGCAGGCCATTCCTGTCGCGAGGGCAGCATTGTTAAACACATTCTTTAGTATAAATAAAAATAGTATCCTTTGAATCCATTCAGTGTGCAATCTATTCTACAACCATTTCGTTTTAATTTCTACAGAGATTCTAAATTTGTTCTTCGTTCCACGAAGGGACTCCACACTACTTTTTGTTTTATAGTACGTCTACATAAAACAAGAAAGGCAGCACTTGAAACTTTCGGTGCGGTCTAAAGTCGCCATATTTGGTGACGTCAGAATAACTGGCTGATAAGATAAGACTGGCTTAAGACTTAAAGAGAGTCGTTAAGTTTTACAACGCCATTTTAAGATATGAGCGACACGGTATAAAAATGTTAATAAGAAGAGCTTAGGGATATACGAGCCAGTTTATAACTTCTTTAATAGTCCCTTTGAAATTTAACTGCTCCTGCGGCGCTCCGAACACCTAATTAAATTGGAAAAAGTGTGACATTGGAAATGAATCGATAGGGATTCTATTTGGATACATTTTGTTTTGCAATATACAGAGTGGCAGAGGGTTCTTCGAGCAGTTTTTCTAATATTTGTGATTATTTTGCAAACCGCCTAATATATTTATGAAATGCTTATTAACAAGAAAACGTTGACATGTTTTGTTAAGAATACAATTTTAAACTCGATGCGATCAGCAAAAGTCCAAAAATGATCAACCGCTATTCCTTTGAAAACTAAATATTTATATGACAATTATATTTCCTTAATTATTTAACTAGTACCTTAAGCTAAAGGAAAAATATTTAGAAATTACTCTATTAAAGAAAATTTACAAAATGTTTCTGAAAATAAATTAATTAAGTATATTTCTGAAAACTGCATCGGAAGTATAAAAGTTCTAGTAAAATTAAGATCTGGTCAGCATTGTTTGTTATAGGTATAGGAGAAATTTGTGTTATTTTTAAAATACCTATAATGACGCTAAGTTTATAAAAAAATTGCCATGGAATTGTAGTTTCAGCTGTAAGTGTAACAAATCTGCGTTTCCATTTTCTTGTCGCACTATTGCTCAGTAGATATGAGTTCTTGTCTCAATCCTGTCAATCAATTTTTTATTAGCGTTTTTTTCTTTGATATAGTACATTTGTTTTAGGACAATAAATGTACAGCTGTATATTACTACGTCTTGTAAGTGAAAACAATTTTAATAAATGTATTCTTATTTTAGTGATTCTATTTATTTGTTTTTAACCCTTTTCTTATGTTGTATAAAATTAAAAAGTACCAAGCCATATAACAATAGTTTTTAAGATTTCAGTATTACCCTAAAATTTTATTAATAATATATCTAAGGTTTTGGTATTTGAATTTTCAATTCAACGTCAATGAAAATGTAATAAGGTTAATTTTAATTGTGTTTAATATAAAATAATTGTTATTCGTAGAGTCCTGAAGATGTTGTAATAAAACAACGAAACGTCTACAATTAAATAAACTGGCTTTCTTTCCAAACTTGACCTTACACAATGCGACCGGCATGGTGGCAAAGTATGAAAAAACGTACAAAAACTTGAAAGAATTTTACAAGGAAATGAGTAAATAGAATTTTATAACACCTATTTTATATCAGCAAAATCAACTGCTTTTGCCGCTATTGTTATTATTAATTAATTTAATTAATTTGTGGTTTTAAATAATAAAATAATTTGACATACCTGATAAACACATTTGGGTTCGTCTCAATTTCTACGAACTAACACAAATGTTGTCTTGCTTCACCATAACACAAATGCTTTACCATAATACAAATCGTCCCTATTATCACGTAGAGGCGTATGTGTATATCCATTTCTTGGATTATACGCCTCTACGTGATAAGAGGGACGAAATGTTGTCTTGCTACACCATAAATTAAAATGATATCCATCAATTCCGAGTTGCTATACACGCAAGCCATTTTTGACACTAACTACTAAAAAACTATCGTAAACATTATCGCAATGACGAAAATCGGATTTTAGTACTCAGAATCGCTGGGCCAAGTGGCTCTCCACGCGTATTGCGAATGATGCTAGACACTACAGTTGTCCAGCTATGTAATGGTTGAAAGTACTATAAATTCAATATTTCTTTTCAAAAACTATAAGGATTTTACAAACAAAAATTTTTACGATATTGACTCCGCATCTGTTCCCAAATTTTTTTGGATAAGTTGTGAATCACCCTGTATAAAGAGGTTGTCAACCGTTAGGATAATACTATTTTGCAATATTAAATACTCAGCTCAATCATATCAATTTCAAATTTTGTAAACTAGATTTATAGCTAAATATTAATTCCACTCCATCTATGATTTATAATAGGATTGCAGTTACTGTTTTCAATATTGGAAGCAGCTAATTTAGTAAATGTGATTATAATGTCCAAGCCAATAAAAAAATTCCACTTTATAGATGCTAAATTAAGTGTTTAATTAAATACTATCAAATATTGTCAATTAACGAATAAAGAAATCCTTTTTTATTTGTTAAATTAACACAAAATTCATAATTATGGTTAAATGTTTTAAAGGCAAAATGTTACATAGTTATACTTTTAATCTGCAGGAACATAACTGCTATTTTTGGTAATTTCAAGAAGCGGGTCATATTTTCCCGTTGAATAAGAAATATGGTTCTGAAAGTCTGAAAGTAAGAAAGTTAAATAGTTAAATAAGTTGGTACGCCTGAAATAATTTAAAGTACACAGCCATGAAAAACAGCCATGTAATTAATCTTAATTTTAAATGACTTACCCACGGAACTTCCTAAATATAAAGAAAACTTTTCCCAGCTTTTACTAATCAACAGTAATGTTTACATCAAAGTATAATGTACGTACATTATTTACACTACACATTATTTACATTAATTTCATTTCATTTTTATGAAATCTAATTTTTACCAGATCTAAAAATTTTCAAATATAAAAAAAAAACTTATAACTAAATTAACTATAAAAAAATACTTTTTCTTCAACCGTCGCAAAACTATGACATTTTTTGACTGTTAGAAGTGTTTAAGTGTTGACATTTTCCTTACTGAAAAAAAAAATGGTATCTTAGCAACAAAAGTATTCATTTTTAATCCTAGGAGCTAAAGTTGATCATTCAACAATATTTACAATAGTTTTTGTTTATCTACATTGTTAAATGCACAGTTTGAACAAATATTAAAATTAAATAAACCACTGAAACTGGCACTACTCTCATTCTTGGAGCAATTCTCAAAGCAGTCCAACATGTTTTCATTAATAGTTATATTATTTTCAGATGCTGTGAAATCAGAAATGACAACGGTGCTTGGTTTATCATTACCACCATCAACTTTTTGTATTCTTTTCGCAATATTTTCTTTATTCAAAAGTGAATCTTCAATATAGCCTTCCGTCACAGTGCTCGATCTCCATCCCCTGTGTCTTTTAAGACAAGTGAGATCACTAATAGTCCAGTCATTGAAGGTAAAATACGGCGTTACTATATCATTTTCCCAAATAGCACCGATTTACACCAAAATTTGGATTTAGAGTGTAGTAGGTTGAAATCATCTTCAAATAAGTAATTATGATGAATTGAAAATTGTCACTCCCTAAGAAAAATAGGGAAAATATGAATTATATTTTTACATGAATTTTTTTTTTTTTAATTTTTATAAGAATTTTTTTTTATTGCAAATAACATAAATAATCAAAATTCCTCTTCACTCTCGTCTTCCTTTTCTATTCTATTTCTAAAATTCCTATTTCTATTCCTAAGATATAGCTAATGTGTATTCATAAATGCTTCAATATACGTGATCTGATATCTGCAAAAATATGTGATTAGTTTTTTATCCGTAACTCGCTTAGTTTTTATGCTATCAAGCCCTTCAGAAAACCATTTTGTAGGTTTCAAGGGCTATAAGATCAAATAAGTTAAATTTTCTTTCAGCCCTTATTTTTGTAAGGGTTTGAGCTGACAGGGCTTGAACAAGTTGATATTTACGAACATATGTAAACTTCAATCTTACTTAATTTTTATCCTACAGGAAAAGAAATCAAAATTTTTAAAAAAGCAAAACCTACAATTTTGTACTCGGGTACAATTTTGCGAAGGTATCATTAATAGTTTTTGAGTTATTTTGAAGAAAAGACAATTTTTTCCAAAAATACAAAAATTCTCTCACCGGCCAAACTCTAGAGCATATTACAAGTACATAAATAAAGTAAATTGTAAAGTGATAAGGATTATTTTCAATTGGGGTGGTAATTAGGGGGTGATTTACACCTTTTTTTTGTCGCCGAAAAAAATACGGACCAACTTTATTTTCGTCATAACTCGCTTAGGTTTGATGCTAGGGATTTTTGTAAAAAATAAAAATAGGTTTTTTCAAGTACAAGTCTATGAGTATTCCCTGAAAAAATGCATTGGTTTTTGATTATTTCACGTCCAAACTTTCAATTTTGGCGTTTGACGAATAAGAACCAACCTTCAACAAGCTTTACTCCGCTTGTATTGGGTCTAGAGACACCATAAATACACCATTATTTTTGTTTTTTTTATAAGCTACATTTTTATAAGAATGTTTTTTTGATAAAATACTTACTTTTTGAGTTATTCGCGAAAGACAGTTTGAAAAAGTGCTTTTCTTGGTTGAAAAATTTACACATTCACTCGCGAATAAGTCGAAAAGTATTGACTTTCAGAAAAAACTTTATAGAACAAAAGTTGCTTAGAATTAGTAAATATATGCATTCCCGGAGTTATTTTCAATTAAACACTTTTCACCACCGAGAAGGGGTGGCATCCGCCCCAGGGTAAAAGCAACCCCCGGTACAAGGTCAACTTTGAAGTAGAGGGTGAGTAGAACCTAAATCCAAATTTTTATTAAAATCGGTGCTGTTTGGCAAAATTATACGGAAAAATGGTCATTGACTGGACTATAACGCTGTTAACTACAAGGGTAGCAGACGTTCGTCGTAATGCGTGTCCACTGACTCTTTCCACTTGTCCAGCTTCAAAAATTTTGCCACTTCTTGCGAGACGGCACTGATTTTATGAATACCGACCACCATTCGATTACACTTTCCACTAACATATCAGAAAAAATCGACGTTCTACCAATCTGGGTGGAGGTAAAGCAATATATATTTTCGATAAAAAATTGTTTCCAAGCACAGTAAAAGAACGAGATCTCTCGGTATTGGTATTGGGAATTTTTACAATTAAGGCGGATTTCACATCTTCAACATTATCAATTGTTAAATTGACTAACTAATTCGTTAGAACGGCATGCGCCTGCAATCTCCAATATGTATTAGGACGACCTATAAAGAAGCTTTTTAAAAATTTTGTTCTTTTATTTTTAAAGCGCTTTCCTTATCATCAAATATAATTTATCAAGTGCACTACCCAAAAAGCAATCAACTTGCTTCTTTGTAAGTACTCGCGATTTTTTCGGTACATATCCCTCATTTTGTCTCTTGAGAAAAGCACGAGTAACTTTGAATATTTGCTTATATCAAACCCCTTCTTTATATCCAACGTTGACCGCAACATTAAATATTGTGACCAAGGCGTTGACGGCTTCATTTTATTTATTAAGTTTGAGAAATACACCATCAATAAATCTGAATACAACTTAATGTTTTTTTCTTTGCATCAATTGATAATATTAATTAATAAATTTCTCGAGATTTCTTTGGATTTCTTTACATTTAAATCTTCATTAGATTCCATTTTTACAGAGTTCTCAGCAAATTGAACCACAAACAATCACAAATTAACTCAATTAGCAATATGGCGACTAATGTTTGACAAAGTATCCCTGACTATGATTTTGGTTGGAGGAAAAAAGAGCATGTTTTATTCGGATTTTACACTTTTAATCCTAATATAGCAATTATTCTATTTTAATATTTTTTATATTTTTGTTTTATGAAACATTTTATGATCCCAATGTTGCTCAATACTTTAAAAAGTGTAAAATTGATTTGCAGGCTTCTCAACGATTTGGTATTTATATTTGCTACTGGTGCATGACATTCTGGTGTATGGTTGGCAGTCACTGGTACTGATTTTAACATACGATTCATTTTCAAATTTCAGGTTCAATTAAAATTATATATTGATTTTTCTGGATTGCTTCAGAATAGAGTATTGGTTTGAATTTTTACTACCTTACTATAATTTTGGTATGGCTTAGGTTTATCGAATGCCCTACTTCTGTTCTGTACTCCGCAACCTCTGATTTATCTCCCTTACTATTATTTGGATGCCATTTGTTATCTTTCTATATTTATTATCTTTCTTTAACATTGTGCTCACGTGTCTTTCTGCTTCTCCAATGTATTATTTGCTGCATATACACTGGATGCTGTATACACCGGAACCTTAGACTAGATAATTTCTACAGCTCTTCTTGGGTAAAGCTGCGCTTATCTTCCTTGATGTATTATCGACGGTAATACTGTTTTCTTAATGCCACCGGTTTAGTTGATTTTAAATACCCTACTGATAAATTGTTCATTATTTATGTTAATACTCGTATATCCATTAGTTTTGAGAATTGATCGTAATTGATGTTCTTCGTCCAAATGTTCTGGCTCGCAAATGGTGTGTACGGAATGACTAAGGTATGGACAATGTCTTATTTTTTATGCCAGATAGCAATGAAACAGGGTTAAAATATCGATTTGTGTGTGTCGACTTTCTGTAAATGCTGTGACCTGGGTACCATCCAGTTTTCTTTTGACAAGGACACCTAGGAGAACTTCACGGAGAAGCTGACGTATGCATTCCACTAACGCGGTCCAGAAATTTATCTAGTTTGTTACATTATGAAGCCATATGATAAGTAGGCCATCAGAATAGCTGATATTGTTAAATTCCTTCTACAATTTTTTGCTATAATTCTTGACGGTTGTTTATTTTATTTTTATAAACAAGTGATTTTAAGTAGCTCCAAAGGTAAAAATCTAGGGGATTTAGATCGGGACTACCTGCTGGACATATGTGTACACTACCTCTAACATTTCATTGAGGGTAAACTTTATCTAGATAATTCCTAACTTCTAGGGTGTAATGTGCCGGAGCATCATCATACATGTACCAAGAGTTACGTTTTAAAGTTAAAGGTACTTCTTCTAAAATAATTTGTAAAAAAATGGCTATTGCGCCAGTTTACACACCTCTTCGAGTGAATGTGGCTTTAGCAATAAATATAATTTATTTGTAGAACAATGGATCGTCTAAATGGCGTTCTCTAAAAAAACTGACAAAATTGGAGTCTTACTGGAAGATCCTGCGGTAAAAGCTGCTGGACTGAAGTAAAATGATATGGATACAACTTTTCTTTCCGTATTATTCTGGACACTGAAGATTTGCTTATACCATACGTCTTGTGCTGGTTTCTTCCTCCAAGTCCGCATCAATTACTCTCGGTCTTCCCGCATTCCTGTTTTCGAGATGAAATGAGTTAGTTTCGCCTAATCTATCATAAAACTTGAAAGTTTTATGGTTTGGTTGCCTTCTATCCGGATAAAGCTAGAAATAACTCTGCGCTGCTTTGCGAGAACAACAATTTTCTTGGGCATACAGGCAGATCTATCCAGCATTTGCGCATTTGAAAAATCATTATGATGTGGCATTTTAATGCAAATAACAATAATTAAGTGTTTAATAAAGAAACACTCAATATCACTGCACTTTGACAAGTTATAGTAAACAAATCCCCAGGTACACCTTAGCGTTGTTTTTAATACCAAAGCATACTTTGTAAAAAGTTATTGGAAATAATGTTAATGAGCACTGTAGAGCGAAAACGAGTAACATTTTACTAAGGCATGTTGGTATTGTTGGTCCCAAACGCTTTATTTTGATGCCAGCTTATGTCTAATTAATTACGGGACACCTTGTATAGTTACGTATAAAAATACCACTCACTATTAGTATAAATCTATGTCCTTCTACAGACCAAATTTTGAATACACAGTCAAGTTTATGTATGATTTGCTTCAGTGATGGGGATCATTGAATCCGTTATTGAATATATTTTTACGATTGGGCATTACCTTAAGACAATCATATAAATATTAGCAGCAAATTTCTCCTTTTTCACTTTTTGCTACTACTGTTTTAATCAAATATAAATTAGGTATATATTTTCCAACGCTTGAATGACATAAATATAAATCAGTTACAGATAAAATAAATATAAAAAAAATCGCGGTTAATTAATTGTTATAGGACTGTTATTGAAAATATAATAATATAATAATTCTCTGTGTAACGCTTACAGAAAATATAAATATTTGATGTACTTAGGTATAGCAACATATTTCAGATAGATTTGTGGGTTAATAAATTTTAAGTTAGGATAAACTCTGAATAACTAAACTTTTAACTTTTTTTTTCTCCATGGTTTGGTTAAACATGCTCTTCTAAGAAACCACCAATCTGACCTAAGTATAACAAGTATTAACATCCAGATTTAAGTAAATATTGTATTTAGGACAGACGATTTGAAGTTTTTATTGGAAACTTGATTGAATATTGTTCATGGAAAATTTCAGTTATATGTCTTCACACAAACAACCTTCACAAAAATTGAAAACGGCAAATCGATGCAGAAATATAATTAAATTTGTACATTACGCCAATAAATTGCTTTGGAGAGGCCGTTGGATATAAGAAATAAGTTGATATCGACACGAATCCCATTAAACGTGACCTTCTGCGAGCGGCACTCTCCTTCCACCCCTTACATAAGAGAAAGAAGGGTGTGTTTTAAAAATCCCACGTAGCCTAGTGGGGGAAGGGAATATAAGAACTGGATTTTTATTATTCCGCGGGGCGAATAAGAACCAGGTTTTCTGCCCCTCTTTTACGTATTCTTTTTATTGTCTCTTTCTAGCCCGGGCAGGGGAAAAGTAAGCGCTACCCTTACAACGTTCTTCTTTTCTGTCCAATTACAGCCGGCAGTATTGATATTTCACTTAGGGGTACAAGTTTTCTAATAGTCGGTCTCTCTTTAATGTTTGTTGGGCTGGAATTTTTATATTCGACGCGATCGTTTGCCGATCTTATTGGTTTGAACGGTCTCCGGCCGGGGTAAAAATAAGTTTAGATTAATGTGTTTACTCCGGAATTCTAATATCTTCTAAAGTTACCCTTGTTTGATATAAACAATTCGATTTTGTCTGTTTACTAGCATTTTTCTTATTTATTGTTTCGTTTTGGCCATACAGTACAATATAAAAATGCTGTGTAACATGTAATTAGTGGCAGCTTTTACTGGATTGTCTAAAAACAACTGAGAGCGATAAAACTTATATGTAGTGTCTAAATAAAAGAAATGTTCGGCCTAAAACTATATAGGTACCAAAAATAACAAAATTACCAAGCCTTAAGGCGGTTCATTATGTAGTATCAGTTCCAAAATGGAAAAAAAGTTCATATTTCCTCATGAACTAAACTATTTATTTTAAATACTAGAAACCCAGTTATTACGGTTTGTTAAATTAGTAGTAAATTCTGAACTAAAATTTATTTTCTTGTTGTATTTGAACATACATGTTACCAGTGCTTCCAAGAATTACTCTTGAGATTTTTTTCTTTTGTTTGCTGCTCCACTGTCAACAAATCGGCACCAGAATTTGCCAAAATAGAAGCAAATGAACGCCATAATAAATGCCAGGTATATTCTTCTGCTTCTACCGGATCCAAGAAGTAGGCTTGTTTTTGGAATTTGTCAAAGTTTAAGTACCAAGTGGTTATTTCGTACATGTCTGTGAAACAAAACATTGACTGTGCTTTTGTATTTGATAAATGGACTAAGTATAACATTTTAACAAATCTGTTAATTTCTGTCATTTACAGACTCCACACAATACTATAATCATAGTTACTTTTGTAACTAAAAATGTTCTCTTGACTTTTGACTTTTCGAATTTGTATTTTACCTCTCTGATTTACAGTCCAAATTGTACTTGACGTTCTTATTTTGTTTAATTGACAAAACGATTATAGAAGAACCTACAATATTTTCAGCACTTCAAAGATCTCAATTGATGCCACCAAATAAAGTTATGTATGTAATTGAGATCATAAACTGAATAATATTAACGGGTCTAACTATCACAATTTTCAGTATAATTCTTTTAACATATAAGTAATTATTGTTTTTACTGTTTAAATTCCATTGAATTTATTTCATTTTAAAAATTTAAATCTTAAAATCTCCAAACATGATTCAATGAAAGGAAGCAGATAGAGTAAGATTAAACAAATGTTTAATTTTATGGTTAAGGAGGGTGCCCAGAAAAGTGAATATAGGATGTTAATTAAGTTACGTTTATATAATATAAAGAGCAATTGTTTGGAAAATTTTAAGTCAAAAAGGTTGTATCCATAAATCAATAGATTGAGGTTCAAGCTGCTGAAAAGTCCAAAAAAATAATTGTTGAAATTTTTTTTCAAAATTTTAAGAAACATATTTTCACAAACTTATCCTTTGGTTTTTTTTTTCGAGAAACGAGTAATTTTAGAGTTATTTTAAATTTTGTGAAACGACCTGTTTTTCGAATAAAATTAAATATGTCTTTTTTTCTTGGAAGCATCAACTTCTAGGGCTTTTAGAGAGAGTGTCTTTTCGGTCGTAGTACCTTTCACCGGGAGAAGAATTGACTGAATTCTTTGAACCCACTTATATTAAGGGAGAGGTGTATTCATCTTTCCAGGGAGATTAAATATCTAGGATTGATACTGAATGATAAGCTTACCTGGAATGCACACATTGCGTGTGTATGTCGTCACCTTATCTGTGGACCTAAAATATTTTATGGCGCTGTGGTATGGTGGCCAAAAACGCAACGCACAGCGAGGGAAAAACGATAAATTCCAGAGACTGACCTCTTTGGGTACAACGAGGGCGATATCACGACTGGAGAGGTAGTCCCTATTCCAGGATTATGGACACGTCTATTTCGGAACCAATTCTGGAGATGGTATCTGACAAGATGGTTGCAAGGCTTCACTTCCACAAGCCATTTGAGACTCGAATATGGGATATAAGTAAATGGGAGGAAAAGTTTGATACTCTGGAAAGATGAAGTCTGATACTTGACTAATATCTTACTTTAGGAATGTTAAAATAGTAAATTCTATCAATCGAAAATTTGTATTATCTTTAGCCCAGTATCTACAATTTTGAGAGGAAACCACGCCATTAGTTGTTAATATGGATTTGTCACTAAATAACATATTGTGATGACATAATCTGTTTCAATCAGTTTCTCGACCATTGTTAAACAAAAGTCCATCATCTATTTTTTTATATTTTTAATATCCTTTACATCACCAGTATCGAATTTTATAATTAGCTTGCGAACTGCTCTATGCGTTACAATTACAGTTGGATACTTAAAAAAAATTGTGAATGAAACATTACCGATTCCATAACATTTCACAAAATAAATTAGTTGCCCCAGGGTTAGCATTATTAATAAAAATTATTCAGTGGGCAGTTAATAAAAATAAATAATTTGCCTTTGAGGACAAGGAAATAACCATGTTAATTAAATGGTATATAAGATAGTTAAAAATTGAAGCGTCTTTTTATTTTCAAAATGTGATTATTGTTCTATACTGACTAAACCCCGTATTTCTTTTAGTTCTCGAATAACTTCGTTAAATAGTTTTCAAAGAAAACAAAAATTATAGGCACTTTGCTTAAAATAATTTTTGGACGCTCTGTATGTTACATATTTGATTACTGCCCATGGCTTCCTAAGATAAGCAAAACTTTGTATCAACAATAACATTTTCTTCACTATAAAAAGGTTTACAAGAATGGGGTACCCCATCAGGGGACACACTGTATATGTTAGTCTGTGTGTCACTTATAGCCTCACTCGATTGAGCTCAAATTTATGGGTTATGTTCGAATCATTACTGGAAAGATTTAGAAAATTGTTTGAGCAATTTTCAATAGGTGGCGCTGGGTATTCATGTTTTTTTATTTAAAAATATAGCCACTGCGAAGCGTAGTAGGATTCAGCTAATATAGGTGTAATAAAATATAATTAGAAGCACACGTTAACAAATGATTTTCATTATTTGGATAGGTTTTTATAAACAAATATGGAAATGTTGTTAGTCCATAAAATGTTTGCACCTATTTTACATTTTCGGCAAAATACACTCGCTCATCTTTTTAAAAATGCATTGCAATACATTTATTTTTTTATCATAAATCTTTAACTTTCAGAAAAACTTGAAGAGATCAAAAAGTTAGTAAATGAATGGGGCATTTTAGACATATTTTTTAAAAGGAAAAAATTTTATCGAAAAAAATTATAAGCAAACATGTCATTTCAACCCCTTACAAAAATACTTCAGTTTTTTTGACAGATAATGTTCACCAAGTTTAGCTTCTTTAGCTTAATATACATGAAAGATAAAGAAGAATTTTTTTTTTTAATTTTTGAAGGGGCGTAACTTTTCAGGGGAGTTTTTTCAAAAAATTTTATACCAACGACTCCTCTTAATTTTCATCTGAGAATCGCCCTTTACAATTTTTCGGTGTTATGTAGATACACCTTGTATTAGTAAAATCCCAGGTAAGACATTCTTCTCTACTCCTCGACAGTACCTACACCTAATTAATAATCCCTGATGAAGGTTAAAGTTGTTTTACTTTTAACCACATTTGGCCAAAATGCTGATTACATTCATGAGTGTGGATAAATACGAACCCTTCCGAGTGTAATATCGGTGGATATTTTAACACTAAATGTTTTACTGTTTACCATCAACACTCCAAGTATAATAAACCATTTTTGACGCCATGAATGCATTAAAATTTCACGTTTATTACATCCGCAAAAATATCTTCAATATAACGAAAATTACCAAACTTCCATGAAATAAATAACTTGGATATGCTATTTAAGTAATTAATTTCGGCTGAAGTATATTTTAAAAGACATAACAGCATTATGAAGTAAACGCAGGCAACGACTTCTCTGTAATTAAAACTGTAATCCCTTTTTGTAGATAAGTAAAAAGTTACATAAAAGATAGACTTTAATTTTAGCGCAAGGCGGCACTGCCGTCTTATAATACTTATTATTTTATGTAAATGAGATAAAAGTAAAAAGCCATTCTGGCGCTTATTTACATAATGAGAATATTAAGCCCTGCTTTTTATTGACGCTAAATCACAATGGGACTTTGTAATGTCTATGGCCAACTTCGTCACTGTAGCCAAAGAAAATTATTAGAATTAATTAAATAGAACACAGTATATTACATTACTTGTTTACTATATCCAGCGTAACTGTTTGTAATATTGCAATAACTTGCAAAAATAAAGGTTTCTGAACAAATATCCGGAAATCGCAGTAAAAAATTGAATGAGTGTAAAATATTACAGTAAACTACCACTCAGGTGGTTCGTATTTATCCATTCATGATGATTTTTGGTGAGTTGTGAAATGAAGTATATACAATAGGACTAATTTTTGGTTTACTTTTTTTAACATTACACTTAAGTCGACTATCCTTGGACTGTAATTTATTCACCTGAGCGTAAAATTATCTCACAATCACTGACATCAAATATATTTTATAAATAAAATTTATATTTATTTTAATGCAACTTGTGTGTAGAGTACTATAACGTTTGTTGCATAAATGACTATTAAATGTAAACAACTTGAAATCTGAACACACAATTTTTAAAATATATACAGGGTATGCCGTTTAACATTCCCGCTGCTTCTATCTCCGAAATGAAGAAATTTATTTTAGTTCCAGACTCTGGGGTTGTTAGGTCCCTCGAATAGCTTCAAATTGTAATTAGAATTGTTAGTTCAAATCTTTCTGTATAGATGGCGTGGCGACATATATTTTTTTTGATTCCTTGAACGTAGAAATCACAGTGACACAAAATATTCTTTTAAAATATTGTTGTAATGGCTTTTTTACACTTTTTCACATCACATACTAACTAACAAACATTAAATTATAAACAAAAATAAATGATTTATATATAATCTTTGTTTTCACTTACTTCAGTGACTACATCTAGATCTCCGTTATTATTTTAAATACTTTCTGTTACTTTTTCTGAAGTTGATTATTTGTTTTTTTATAATTTATTATTTGTTAATTAGTATATGGTGTGATTAAAGCTATTATAACAATATTTTAAAAGAATATTTTGGCTCAGTGTCATTTAAATAAAATAATAGATATATGTTCCTATTACATCGTACATTGCATATCGAAGTCGAGATGTCTCGAAAACAAGTAAATATTACAAAAATTATTTAAAATTTAACGATCTTTCAGATGGGCCGCATTTTCAGGAATCCAGGAGTTCCAGGAATAAAAAATTTTTTTAGTATCGGCAAGTCATCTATACAGAAAGATTTGAACTAACAATTCTAACTGCAATTTGAAGATATTCGAGGGACCTAACAACCTCAGCTTCTGGAACTAAAATAAATTTCTTCATTTTGGAGATATTGACAGCGGGGGTGTTAAATGGCACACCCTGTATTTAAATTATTATAATTAACTTTTTTACCATCCAAGAATATTTAGAAATTTTTGCATCATGTCAATATTTTCGTTTATTCCTGCTTATTCCGGAGTATTCCATTCATATTTGGATTTATTTCGATTTTTCCTACTAATTCTCATTTATTCCGGCTTACTCCCATTTATTTCCACTTATTCCAATGTATTCCGTTCAATATAGATTTGTGAAATAAAAACAAAAACTGAAAGCTCATGAAATTTGGACAGTACGTATTATAAATTTTCTATATATTTTTAGCTTTCTTTGACCTTACTCTGTTTAACTTCTTAATTGAAAGTGACACATCAATAAAAACAGAATTAAAAATATGTAGCTTAAAAAAGAGAACCGTAGGTACTCTAAGAAATTAAATTAATGATTGTAAATCTAATATGAAACGCCCAACAGCAAACTACCATTCCAATGAGAGAGTACAGAAAAGATAGTTCTGTTAATTTGATTGTTCTAATAGTATATTTGGTAATTTTGTTGGTGCGATTATTTTTTCTTGCCAAAAATTGTCAAACAAATCGAATAAAAAAATAGACAGTAAAAAAATGTATTGTCTCATTAATGGAAAATTGACAATCGCCAAACTTTAACGTGTTGAAAAAAAAAAAATAATGCCAGTATTTGTCTTTTTTTGTCATAAAATAATGTAAAGTAAAGAATCACCCTTTCAAATATTTCAGACTACTCAAGAAAATGTGAAATAAATTATTTGCTGCAACATTTACTTGAAATACTGTTTTGTATTATTAATATTTAGCATTTATGGAAGATTCTGTTTTAAATGAAACATCCTGGATGTACCAGATGTATTTAAATGAAGAAGTGCAAATGGTATCAGATATTTTTGATGCTAAAATATGACAATTGGATCAAATATACGTTAGTCCAAAGTTACATCACTTCCTGGTACATGGTGTTTTAATTAAAATTAAACACATTTTTGCTTATAACCAATTGTCATCAGATATGGCATAAAAGCATTAGATTTTAAAAACTGTTACAATGGCTGGATTTTTTATCCAGTCGTTGTACGAATAAATTATAGTTTTACAATTTGACACACATAATTAAAAATATTTATGCAAAAACACAGAAAATTTTAAAATAATGTAAAACATAATATTTTATACGTTTTAATAAAAATTGGTAAATAAAAAGCGATATTTTTCAAAACAAAGTAATTATGACTTTATTATTTAAAAAGTATCTAATTATGCTTTAGCCGTATATAACAGCTATTTGGTTTAAATCAGCTAATACAGATTATCTAAAAAATTTAATCACACATTTCTAGGAAATATAACTATTTTAGCTCTTGTATGTTTGCTTTATAATAAAAGTACTATAAATTCAGTAATTTCAAATTTCAAATTCAAATTTTGTGGGGATGGATATGTTTTGCGTACCTAGATTGTAGCTATAGAAGAACATCGTTTGACTTCATTTGAACAAAGATTAGCAAAAAAGATTTAATTTATGTATTTGAATTAGCTTAATAGATTTATAATGAAGTAAAAATACGGCAGCTAATAATAGAACATACGAGTATGTTTTAAAAAGGAAATTTTGTAAGAAGAGTGTCATTTCTTCTAAAAATTTTGTGATTTTTAAATACAATTTTAATTATTTATTATAGAAAGGACAGGGGCAAAGCCTATTAATCCAATAAGAGTAAAATAAATAACACATAAAAAAGAACAAATAAGTATATCAACAGAATACCAAAACCACAATACAAATTACAGCTTACTTACCGGAACAGGCCATAAAGAATTCTGATGACATCCACGCATCCAACCTGTTTTTGAAGGAGTTGACCGATGGGGCAGTAACAACAGATGAAGGCAGGCTATTTCAATGGTACAACACTCTATTCGGTGAGAAGTTTTAACGCAAAGATGTTTTGAAGTTTTCTCTCGACAATTTAAATTGATGACTACGTAAACGTTTATCCAAATTTAACCTAAATAAATCTACAAAAAGCTATAATGATTTTTTAGAATCTTGTACACTTGGATAAGATCACCACGTAGACGTCTCACATTAGTACAATTTCAAATTCACAGAGTATTCCCTTTGTGAACGAATATAAGACCTGATCGTTTGAGCTCTGGAAACACTTATTTAAAAGATAAAACACGGAGTTGGCTTTTTCACAACGGCGGAAATATGTTCGGACCAGCTGAGACTGGAATTGATTACTACACCTCCTAAATCATTCAGGTTTTCGACAGTTGTTAGCCTTGATCGAAAGTATATGTTAACTTGGTATTTTTTGTACCAATATGTATAACAGTACACTTATTTAAATTCAGTGGGATGACCCAATCATAGCACCAGTGATCGATGGAAATAATATCATCTTTTAGACTCTGATGATCTTGCAGTGCATTCCCAAATATCTTCGTATCATCGGCATACAGTGTATGCTGCGATTTGAGCTTTAGCGCGAGGTGGGCTGTATATACCAAAAATTGGACTGGTCACAGAACAGAACCTTATGGTCCCCAGAAAGAACTACTTGAGATTCCGAATGTGATTTGAAAACTCGTACTGAAAATTTTCGGTTTCTGAGGAAATTATGTATCCAGGCAAGTAATGGGCCCCGTATTCCATTATGTTCTAATTTGTTCAGTAGCCTGTTTTTCGGGACTCTATCAAACGCCTTAGCAAAATCAAAATACAGAACGTCAACTGGAAATCCCTTGTAAATCCACGAGTTCACAGACTATAAAAGGTTTGTGAAGGTAGAATGGCATGAGAATGAGTGCTATTATTTAGTATTTAGACTTGTAAAAAGTACATACAGTACTTAGTCCAGGCGTTTCTGTAATCCGTAAGCATTTCCTTATAATTATTTTAGTTGATACGGGACAAAAACTTGAGTTTTCGAAAATATTTTATAGATTCAAGTTGATGGCTTTTGATGAGTGGTTAAAATTCTGGCACTTATTTCTTAGACACCCTGTATAAAGATCAGAACATGGTTTGTTAATAGAAATTTTACCAGTTGTTAAAATTTGTTTTACCCAAATTGGACACCCTGTATATAGCATATATTGTTATTAGTTTATCGTTTGTTAATACAACATTTAAAGATGACTAAAGTGTTATTTTACTCGCGTGAGTGTAAAATTGCACTCGCCATTACATGTTACTAATATATAAAATTCAAAATTGTTTCAGGTTGCGCCAAGGATTTTTTGGAGGCCAGAGCACCGCTGGAAGCGAAATGAGAAGGAAGAAAAATCAATATACCCTATAGGATCCATTTAGAATGTAAATTAAAGCAGTACGATAGAGGACGAGAGGATAAAAGAAAAGTATAAGAGAAGAAGAGATGCGGAGGGAAGTGACAAATTAAGACTAAGACATTTTGAGACATCTTAATCTTAATTCTAAGATAAATTGGTCCTGGAAAATACTTTCATTAATTAATCTAGATCAACTTATCTAGTTATCTAAGACTTGCCATTTAAATTCCAACGTCACCTTTGGGTTGTTTTATTTAATTTTTAATTGATATCTTTAGGTTAACGACTGTGTTACGGCAATATTATACACAACATTATTCTGTCAAATAATTGAAAACATAATGTATGACGTGTTTAGAATAAATGAAAAACTGTGTTTTATTATCAAGCAATGTAAGAAACGAAGAAAATGTAAACCTTAAATATTTTTAGTTTCTTTTCAAGAGAAGAAGAAATATCAAATGTTCTACAATTTTCAATATCTGTTTTGAAGAAAAATAGATCCATTTTAATAAATATTACCAAAATAAAGACTAAAATCAAAGAAAACAACCAAAATATTACCTATTAAGATTTGGACAAATATTTTGGAACATATTTAGTAATAATTCATCTCTTATTACCAAATATAACAATTTTGACAGATTGAATTAGAATAGGCTGTTAATATGCCTTCTTGTTAATTAAATTTGTGCAAATGTTTGGTTGATGCATAACTTCATAGTGTATTTAGGTATTTAATACAAAATGGATTTCATTTTAATAAAACGCATGAACTATTCGAGGACATACAGGGTGTAAGAAGTTTGACTGCCATTACTTCAGCATGAGATAGAGTAATCATAAATGAACAAAGATTAACAGTTTTCAAAATAGAGCGAGTATTAATATTGGGGAGTTTCCAGTGGCGGCTCGCCAGGTGAAGCAAGTGATGCACCGCTTCACATAAAATTTCCGTTTGGTCGAGCAATTTAAAATTATTTTTAAATTTATATAAATTTTATAATTTAGATTTAATTCTATATTGAAAATATATTGTGTTTGTTTGTTTTATATGCAGAAATAAACAGAATAGATGCGCGTTGAACGATTTCTAAAAAAACATTGCCTTCGTTGAGCACGAACATCAACCTCGTACAGCAACAACAACGTATACAACGTATAGCATAAGTAAGTAACGGATCTAAAGCAGTTTGTATTCCGCTTCACTTCATAGCGTTGTTTACGGCATTGGCATGGCAACGAGGCGGCCAACACGTGTGTAAACTACGACGTGAGAGAACGAGTGACGCGGAAATTGAAGCAGTATCGCCATCGCCCATCGCCTGCCTTTAAACAGTTTGTACAATACGTCGCCATCGCTCAGTGTACGATTATAACGGTTCTTTGTTAATATTTGTTTTGTATAAAAAATTGTAGAAATGTTTCCTATGTATGATCCAGTATGTATTTTATTGGAAACGTCATTTTCCAGATGGAAAATTGAGGGAAAAAGGATTTTTTAAATTGCGAGAGACCTGTGCTTTCTTTAGATGTGGAAAAAAGGGGGAAGTATCTGTACCTATCGTTAAGTCCATGAGTAGAACTAATATTTGTATTTTTTATAAAAAATCTAAATTAAAATTCTTCTAGTGAACCTCTAGATTAATTTAAAACCGTTTGACCTTGAAAATTTGAAGAATTTTGCCTGCGGCGCTTTTTTTTCTTTTTAGTTAATCAATGAATATGCTTCACCTATTCTCAGTATCACGAGCCGCCACTGGGAGTTTCATCACAAAGTGACAACAACGCTTAACCTGCTGATGCACACCACGTGTACACGCGGCAGACTTGTCCTACAGAAAAAATGTAAACAACTATTATTGTGAAACATTTAGTAAATTTCAAGACAATTTTTTTCCAGTTTTTAAATAAATAAAATAAAATGTATCGATTTTGTAGTACGAGGATAGTGTTGTACTTAAATTTTAGCTCGAATTTTAGTAATCATGAATCTCTTAAAACAAGAACTTAACTTTTAATCAAATTACGTATTTGAAAAATATGTAATTAAAGTATCCAAAGATTCACATTGCCCAAATAATTATACGTAGTAAAAATAATTTAGCTACTTACCAAAAAATAAGTAATTCAGTAATATTTAAACGCACAAGTACAAAATAAACTACAACATATGCTCAAAATGTTCACCATTTTCGATGCACGCACAACACCTTCGAATCTAATTTTCGCTCACTCGCTGGAAAACACCTCAAGAAAAGGAAATAGTGGTACACAAAAAACAATCCGACACGGTCGAATCCAGATATTGGTGGTTGCTGGACACCATACTACCTGGTGTTAATAAACCGCCGCGCCGTTGTCACATTGCTCGATATGAATTTTATCGAATTTTAAATTTATTACAACGCTGTCCATCAAGTTGGAGTTTTTGATAATTTTTTTTTCTCGGAAATGGTTGTCATGTCATATAAGGTTTTTTTGTTTATTTTAATGTATTCTATCGACTGTTAAAATTAAGGCAGTGAAACTTCTAACACCCTGTATTATACTTTCCGACAGCCCTCCAAAGATTTATCAAAGGTTGTTCGATAAAAAGTGGAAAGTTGCAAATCTGATAGAGCAAGATCAGGAGAATAGGGCGGATGTGGAATAACCTCTCAACCGAGCTCCGGTTTTCTATGCTTTTAACAATGTGAAAACTCGCTTTGTTATTGTGTCACATCATGATGTGTTCTTGATATTTTGTTTTCAACTGTGGCCTCAAAACGATGGAGTCATTGGCAGGAAACCTCGACGGTAATGGTTACATTTCTCGGAAGTAATACATAGTAAACAACACCAGACGCACATTAACTTATGGGAATGAGTACCACCTTTTACTCAGTGAGCTGCTTTTTTGTTAGGACTAAGACATTCTTCTTTTGTTGTTGACGTATAGTTACGTAATAATTCGAAAATTTTGCAAGTAAATAAGGGTACGGTTTATAGCATAGTATATACAGAGTCGGAAAGTCCCCATGGTTCATCGGCCGTTAAGTGAGAGCGATAAAGTAAGTCATAGAAATCCGTGCGTTAGAGAAAGATGGCTATAATGAAGGCGTCTAATAGTCACCGCCCATTTCGCCCTTCCACAAATAAGAAGTGGATCTTATTATAGCCATCTTTCTCTATCGCACGGATTTCTATGACTTACTTTATCGCTCTCACGTAACGGCCGATGAACCATGGGGACTTTCCGATCCTGTATCCGAAATCACTTCGTTTGGCCTCTAGATGGGCTCAAAGTTCGTGAATTTTTTTTGAATTTTGTAAATAACTCCAATCATTTTTGGATNTCTAATAGTCACCGCCCATTTCGCCCTTCCACAAATAAGAAGTGGATCTTATTTGTGGAAGAGCGAAATGGGCGGTGACTATTAGACGCCTTCATTATAGCCATCTTTTTCTATCACACGGATTTCTATGACTTTCTTTATCGCTCTCACGTAACGGCCGATGAACCATGGGGATTTTCCAACCCTGTAGAAGAAAAATAGATGGACGAATCTTAAATATATATACAGGATAATCCGAAATTTTGAAATAATGT
Source organism: Anoplophora glabripennis (assembly GCF_000390285.2). Classification (NCBI taxonomy): domain Eukaryota; kingdom Metazoa; phylum Arthropoda; class Insecta; order Coleoptera; family Cerambycidae; genus Anoplophora; species Anoplophora glabripennis. The sequence continues at coordinate 74,360 of NW_019416843.1, forward strand.
CATGGGTATAGTTAGTTGACAATTTTCTTAGTAAATAAGAAAAATATAAGGTTTATAAAACAGTATAAAGACACATAAAAAAAAATTAATTTTTAAAAGAACTGAAGAGTATATCTAGTTATGTACAGGGTGATATAAAAGAGATGCGTTAGTGTAAATTATTGAATTAATTAAAAATAATCATGAAGTAAACTTTTCCATTTGATTAATTTCTCTTATAGATCGTATGGTTCGAGATTCAAATAGGTATAACCATCGCCCATTTCTAAACTAATCTAACCTAACCTAACCTTAAACCTAACCTAACTAACTTTTTTTTTTCTGAGGGGAAACCGCTTGGCACCGGGACCTTGTTTTTTTATCGTTCCCGGTAGTATTGGGCGCTATTGGGACTACAACCCCTCCCAATTCCTACTCTGGAATACCATTACTGGCTTCTTCTTCTTCTTCTTCTTCCTAATGGTTGGTCCTAATAAGTCCCATAGCACTGCGGCCTAATTAGGCCTATTGTGCGTCCTACTACTAGTCCTATTCAGTAAATAGTTTTGTCCTTTTGACAAAGTTCAAAAGCTTCCTTGCTGACACTTCTCTCAGTTCTTTGGGTTCCAAATAAGGTCTCTCCAGGAGCTCCATTCTACTACGTGCAAATCCCGGACACTCGCTCAGGATATTTATTTATTTTTATTTATTTATTTATTTACTCTTAAAATATCCAACGGGTGAAACCCACTTAAAGGATAAGTTTTAGTACAAAAAAAAATACATTAATGGAAAGAAGCACTAAAAATATATCCTAAAAATTAAAATAAAAGTTACAATAGAATAAAATAGACCAATACACAGAAACAATACAAAATCTTAAGATCAAAAGTAATATATGTATATATAAAAGTCAAAGTCAATAAAAACAACCAACAGAACAGTCAAAAACAATGAAAAAAATATACATATTAAAATTATAGAAATAAGAATATACACAATAGACCTAATTAAAGTATGCCTTTACATCTCTTACATTACAAAAAGTAATATCAAAACCCTCCATATTATTACAATTGCTCAACATTTGATATAAAGGCGACTTTAATAATAAATTGGTACGGGCAAAGGGTAACATAAATAGCGTATTGTTCCTAGAATTCACTCTGGGAACTCTATACGACAACTGCTCATTAATGGACTCACACTTAATTTTGAAGTGAATAATTTTATATAAAAATATTAAGCTGTGCATGGTACGTCTGCTAGTAAGACTCTGTAGGTTAAACCGAGCACAGAATAATTGTTGTGGAGTACCTCGAGCAGGATAAACCCCATCCAACAGAAATGCGGCAGATTTAAAAAATCTTCGTTGTACCCGTTCTAATAAGAAGGTATATGTAATATAAATTGGGTTCCATATAACTGAACCATATTCTAATTTGGATCTTACAAAAGTTATATACAATAATCGCAGAGTGGACTGGTTTCTGAAGTCTCGAGAGTTTCTCAAAACAAATCCGAGACTCCTATACGCATCGGCTAAGGAACCGTGGATGTGCCGCAAGAAACTCAGCTGCGCGTCAAAAATAATACCAAGGTCTTTAATGCAATCAGGCCTCTTGAGAACACTGCCTTGCAATACATAATCGAATGTGATAGGCACTTTTTTCCTATGAAAAGACATAACATTACATTTGTTAATATTAAGAGGCAACGTGTTTTTATTACACCAATCATTAAGTGAAGCAAGATTTCTCTGAAGATTCTCACAGTCCAAAACAGAGTTGATCTGACCAAATATTTTTACATCATCAGCGTATAATAAATAATGAATGTTTAGATCTTCCGCAATATCATTAATAAAAATATCAAACAGAAGAGGTCCAAGTATGGACCCTTGAGGTACACCTGATGTTTGAAGAAACGCATCTGATTTGAACCCACGATATTGCACATATTGGGATCGGTTACGGAGGTATGAATGAAATAATTTTATTAAACCATTACATAGACCTACGTTGCTAAGTTTATTTAACAGTTTGGAGTGATCGAGTCTATCGAACGCTTTAGAAAAATCCGTATAAATGACGTCGACCTGACTTCCGACATCAAGAGCTGCAGAAATATATTGTGTCTTACACAGTAAGTTTGAAATTGTTGACCGTCCTTGTATGAACCCGTGCTGTTCAGGGATAATTATATTTGAAGTATGGGACGATATAAAATTGTGCAAAATAGTCTCAAACACCTTACAGAAATTGCTTAAGATAGCAATGGGCCTATAATTTGAGAATTAATTTTTTGCTCCTTTCTTATGGACAGGCGTTATACGCGATACTTTCCAGTCATCAGGAAATTCACCAGATGCAAGTATACGATTGAATAGGATAAGCAAAGGTTTGCAGAAGATTACAGCGCAATCTCTAATAAAAAATGCTGGAATTAGGCCAGGGCCAATACACATATTGCTTTTTAGACTTTTAATTGCCTTTATAATATCGGACTCAGAGATTTTCATCAAATGTAATACATGACAATTGCTACTTTCCACAGTGTTATTAAATTCTTCAGAGAAAACGAATGCGTCACAGAAGAATGCTGCAAATGTGTCAACGATTAATAATTATAATAAATTAAGGATATGCAGAGAAGTTTGATCCGCCGAGTCACATCCTCGGCAAACCGGACTGTCTACAAGCTTTAGCTTATGTAGAAGTTTCCTAAAGTGACAGTGTCCCGTTATGAGTCCTGTCACTCTCCTGAACCGGATTTTCTTCAAGCTCAGTAAATCGGCTGGCTTACATCAGACATAAGAAATTATAGTCTATATTTGTCTATTGCTCTACACTATCGTCTTGTTCCTTGGTTTTCATTATTGTAATTATAATTTTACACAATACATCCCACTTTCTTTTGATATTAACATTCTTTTTATTATATTATCTGCGCTTAGATCGTCCAGGATTTCCTATCTCACTTGGTTCTACTTGGGACAGTGGAAAATAACATGCTCGGCGTTATCTAGTTATTCACGGCATACTCTACATCTTGTTTACCCGTTCATTCAAGACAACCATGTCCCTAACCGCTACGAGTAGGACAAGGTTATCCGCATATCCAACAATTTTGGCAATCCCAATTTCACTATATCGTCACAGGGTTGGTCGCAAAGTCTACCTTCTCTTGGTATTCCCCCATCAGACTACCCCTTATAGGAACCTCATACAGCTTTGCTACCGTGTTTATTAAACAAATGGAACGTCAGGCCGTAGGGTTTTCTTTTGGCTTCCAACCAAATAAGTACCACTCTGATATCCTTTCATCTTTTTGGAAAAGTTTGGCTTTCTAGTAAGGTTGGGTATCTTATTAATCCTTTATTCCTCATCCTAGATGAGAATATTGTGAAGTAATAGTGTCATAGATAGTGTGATAAAAACTCAAAAATTATATAAGTTTAGTTCAAAATTTATATAGGTAGATGACAGACAAAATAACTATAAAGTTTTAGTTAAACCTCTTACTAACCTGGGGAAATTCTAACTGGTTACAATATTAGATGAGGAAAGCAAGCTGCATTCTCATCCCATTGCCGTGAAACTACTTCTTGGACACACGCACAATAATTCGCTAAGAGCCTAAAGATTTACTCTGTCAACTGTAGCGGGTTCATAAAAAAATAAGCAGAAGGCTTTTCTACCCTATTCACAAAGAAAATACCACATTCCTGCTAAACAATTAGCAATAAAATATAACAGCAAATGAACCAAGGGCTGCTAATAAGAGCTCCTAACCTATGCCTCACATGGTCATAGATTTAGCCAAATTTCACAGTAAAAGCAAAATATCTATTGCCAAAACCTACAAAAAAGGGAACAAAAGATATCAATAAACAAAGCATTTAACGTTTAAGATCCTCGTAGACACAATTACTTACAATTTTATGATTTCCTTTCGATAGTTGTACGCCTCACGTTCTCGTGTACAATGAAATAGCAGAATATGTCTCGAATGCAAATAGGAAAGCAAAAGCATAAAAAAAGAGAAGAGTCCAACCTAGTTTATTCTCACTATATATCATAGCATAGATGGCGCTTTGAAAACATAGTACGGCGTTTTCAGTGTAATATAGGAGTGTTCTCTGGTGCTTTAAGAGTTGATCTGAGTATAGTAGAGTAAGAATACGATAAGGCTGTAAAACTAAATGGAATTGAGGAGAAAATGGATGGTATTTGGGATCAACAATGTAACAGAATGAACTAAAATTTCGTTAAAAAACTAAATATTTTAAATATGAGTTGTTAAAATTTAAAAAAAATCTGAATTCGTCCGGAAATGCTTCGTATTCTAGTTACTGGGTGTTGATATTTGAAGAATTAGAGAATAAGAAAAATTATCTAAAATATTTAATACATAGTGGCAAAAATGTGCTCCCTGGGACCTCTAAATAATAGACCTTTGACCTAGTGACGACATACGCCAAATAATAGGCAACCCCATAGTGCACATTGTCATGAAGTATTTCTCAATATTTTTACTATATCGATTTTCGATTTAGTAAAAATGTCTTCTTTGTCATGACCCTAAATATCGCGATATTCTAGCAATATTAGAAATATTTAAGAAGTTTCAAACACCAAGTGACAAACTAAAAGAATTATAGAATTTACATATTTAAATTTATAGAACAATATTGACTTTTATAGCAATTAATAAATTAAAATTATATCAGTGTTACTGACCATGCGTATTAAAGATAATTTCATGTAAGCGAAGTAGCCTCGAAATAAGATATCATTCAAGAAAAGTTTGGTTGTGGTTAAGAGTACGTCTATAATAAACCACTTGAAGAAAAAAACACTCGATAAACACAGTACAACACCAAGAAAAACAATAAAAATGCTTAGTAGAACTAGAAAATGCCAAGATTAAACAAAAGAAGAGAAAATACGCTAATGATGACAACGATAACATATTAACAAGATCTCACCTGCATATGAGGCTATTCTTTCCGAGCATGCACATTAGGAATAACACGGCTAATATCAAATTTTTACTTTATTTAAATTTAGGAATATTCTTTTATACCGCTTTTTGTAAGTTTTAAGCACATTATCTTGTTCATGTTTTAAACATAACTTTACAGCGTTAGGTGCACATATTACTCAAATTCCACGTTGCCTAAGGGGTGGCTTTAGAAGAGGCCGTCACTATTTCATATTCAATTCTTTATTTTGCCCATTCTAAAAAAATTGAAAAATATTGATTTCTAAATATTTAAAGCTTAATTCTGATCTTTCGAGAAATTCAGATTTACATACGTAAGTGCCTGTGCACAATTACATATTACTTAGTGCTTTGAAAACTGTAAAATGCCGGGTGATTTTTTAATTTGATACTTTCAAATATCTCGAGAAATATGCACTCTACCAAAAAAAAACGTCCATAATCAAAATTTAATAATTCCATGAAAGGAATACATTAGTGCTAAAATTGTCCCCTCCAGTCTCTTGTAGGTGGGGCGGGGGGCAATTCTGAAATCTTAAATAGGAACCGTTACATTGTTTTGCAAATATTCCAGACAAATCCTACGAACTTTTAGACGTAGAATTTGAATTTGTAAAAAAAGTTACCTCCCTCCCCACCTATAAGGATGGGGGAGGAGAACTAATTATAACAGTAATGTATTTCCTCCGGGGAATGATTAAATTTTGATTATGGACATTTTTTTCGTAAAGTGCTTATCTTTCGAGATATTTGAAAGTTTCATGTTAAAGAAATTTGTATTTCAAAAAGAAACATTACTCCTAGATTTGGAAACGAAAACATATTATTTTTTGAAATATTAACTAATAAAGTGCGTGATTTGGTAATGTATATTTTTTATTGCAGTTTTTTTTTTTCAGTATGAGACTTTTTGCTAGCCGAATATGGTTTCATAAAATAACTCTTGACTGATTCGTTTAGAGCGATAGTTTATTTTTGATTTTTATAAGTATTTTAGAGATATTTTAAATATTTTCAAAAATTCAAACGGCCAGTAAAATCAAATTTTAATGTTGGCTGATTAATCTAGAAACATGCTGTATAAAATTTTGTCCAAATTAAAGTAAATTTTGAACCTTATAAAATGTGCTTTTTAATGCTTATTTTGACAAATCACTGAGATGTCTAAAAGTTCTGTTACACTTTGTATGTCAAATGCCCTAATAGTATCCAATTTTATCTGATGAAAAAATGAAAGTTTCCCTCCAAACCATTAGAAACAGTCCACTTTGTACATTTAAATTATGAATATAAATCATAAACAATCTTGGTGTAGTTTTATCTACATGTTTATGTTAATCCACTCTTATATGGCATGTACTGTGGATTAGTTGAGAAGTTACCTAATTCCGCAAACTTGAGGTTTTAAAACCTCTAATCCAGTCTATATTACTTAAAATGTCTCTCTTCCCTCATATTTTGCAAGCGCACAAAACTAAATATCCTTTACATTACAACAGAAGTCAATTTCCTTGAATTATTTGTTTTTTTTTCAGAAAGCAGGTGTCTAACGTGTTTTTATTAATATTTATTTTTGTGTACAGATTGATTGATATTACTTGGAAAATGCGTTTTTTTCGGAAATGGTTGAAGATAATTAAAAACTGAAAACAGTGTGATATTTTCAATATTTTGAGGAATTACATACATTTTTGGATATTATTAATGCTATAAATATTATGTTGAAGAAGCTCTCTACCCATAAATATTGCATTAGACTAGTACAAAGATTACCTAAGAAGTAAAAACTATTTGTGAGAGAACTTGGGGAAACGGTCTTGTTTAAACTATTATGGCGTATTATTTCTTAAAACTTTAGTCAAATCGAATACTGGGTGGTAGTTTTCTCTGGTTATCTCCCCCTTTTAGCGGTCACAACTTTTACAGTGGTCGTATTTTTTTTAAACAGGCAGCAACATTGAAGAGTTACTTTTATTTAAAAAAAAATTGCCTTTTGTGAAAATCGCCTACAAAAAAACATTCTTAAGAAATATAGCATTATTTGGTCAGCATGTTTCGTTTTGCGTAGCAGTGTCACGAATTTAAAACTTTGAGTTCAGTAGATCCCACAAACATTTGAGCAATTTTTAAAAAAGTAAAATGTAGTTCATTGTAAATTTCATTGCCAAGGCATTAATAAAGTTAATCATATAACCGGTAGTTTAAGTATTTAAAAATGTCATTTATAGATTATTCAGAGATTACTTCGAAGCAAATATTAAAATGGCAGAGGAATATTTGGTTAAAGTCGTAAAGAAAGATACAACCTTCAAGAAGTTTGATGTCCTAGGAGTGTGGTCTTATCGCCATTCAAAATCCGCTTTAATAGAAGAGCTGCCTCCTACAAGTGCGTCAATACAACTGCATATATATATATGTAGTTTACAATCGGGTAAACTGTTTAAATAGCCACGCTGCAACCCATACATATTCGGCTGGATAGATGATGGAGATATGCTTGCTCTAAAAAAAAAATACAAATATTGCTTACTCTACCAGATGAACTCATTACTAATTGCACATGTTAGTAATGAGTATGAAATATGCTCTAGAAGATCATGTATTTTTGTGGTTGCAGAAATTAAATGTTGCTCATTTTGCTATTGCCAAAGACAAAGCATCTGCAAAAATGCCTATAATGAGCCCATTAAAAAAGAAATAAATTAATTAAAATCTTTAAATAATTGTTGATATTATTTATGTAAATTTTATAAATATAAGTAATTAAATCGATTGTTAATGCTTTTTTATTATTTAGTCTTTGTGACTTCTTAATAATAAAAGTTTATAACACGTCGCGCTCTTGCACTCTGAGCTTTCGATCGAGCGCGACTATAAGGCATGAAATGATTGTTAGGATGCGAGGAACAATATCCGGTAACTTTTTTGGCTGTTCATCGAAGTTGAATAATAAAAAAGCCTTATAAACAAATAAAACCAGCATTTTTGTTGAAATTTCACAACTTTCTAAGCTGCCATTAATTGTTAAATAAATAAATTAATAAGTGGAACTTACCTATTTTGTAAAATAAAGTTCAAGCCGTAAAATTGGTGCGCGCGGAGACGGAAAATGTAAGATATTTGCACTAAATTTGCAATAACTTTGGATAAAGTTAAACTTTTTTTAATTTTCAAAAAAATATATGTTTTTTATGAGAAAACGTACTTATTAACGTATAAAAAATTGTACTACTTATAAAAATAAACTTTTTACAGTCATTTAAACATTTAATTTGTTAATAACAATTAAATTGGCCACTTTCAGGCTTTGCGACCAAGTTTTTTGGATTCAGGAGATCAAAATATTTGAGAATAAATTGTTCGCAGCCGTGGCACTCTGATTGGCCACGCAACCCTACCTGGCTCCTAGTTTATATTAATTAAATTAGTTTTATATTCGACAACCATGAAGGCCTGTAACACAAAAGGCAACAAATTTTCATTTTATTTAACTTTTTTTCGTAGATTGAATTTATTTATCTCGTGAATATGCAGTCAATTGTAGGGGAAATCGTTGTTGGTGAAATGTGCCTATACCTTGTATAGTGCAATCTCTGTAAAAAAATTCCCTACATATTTAAAGAACAAAGTAGTTATATATTTAATTTCACACACCCTTTTTTAGTGACTTTTTTTATCCTTCAATGTTTAATTTTAAAAACGAACTACCAGACTTCTATGTGGACTATTTAAATAAACAATTTGTAATTATCCAAAGCAAGTATAAGATACATTTTCTTTCATAAAATTGACTTCTAATTTAAAATAAAAGTATAAAGAGAAACATTCTTCAAGTAGGTACCTACTTCCTAGGAAAAGTTTTACTGTGATTTTCATTTATATGATTTATATTTTTTATTTCCGGATTAAAATTTTGCCCTATAGTTCTCGCGTCCAGGTGTATTTTGTGGTAGAATCTTTGAACCATTTCGATGGCAATGACTAGATCTTGAGAACATTTAAACTGAAAACAAAATATAATGTAAGTAAAGCAATAAATAAAATAGGTCTTAAATAGTAAGTTACAATCTGGACGTCTGGATGTAAAGTATAGACGAAGTTCAATATGGTTGTTATTGACGTTTCTCATACTCTTCAATAACTTTAAATGAAGATATACTGAGATATTTATATAATTTACACAATTTACTTACCTCAGTATTTATTTACTTACAAAACATTTAGGTAGTTAAAACACTGTGTTATATTATTACTTCACAAATGAATCTGAACATGCCTACTCAACAACTAGCACAATTTTCTACAGGCGCGGTAATATCACACCGGATGATCCCATGACGAATCGATTAGTTGAGTCAAATTAGATCATGTAAATTCATACATTTATATAAAATATAGTAAAAAAACATAAAAGATTAAGAATACTTAATATATTTTCAAACGTAAAAGTATGACGTAATAGGTAAAAATACATCGCAAAGAGAAAATATACCTACACTCAAACGTGTAATTCTACACAATGCGTCATGTAGGTATGTTCAATTCATTTACATTTTTTGTGCATGAAAACTATTACAAATATGAAAAAATTCTATGTGAATGTCTACAATTTTTCGGTGTAGGTAAATAATAGAAAATAACCCTTGCCAGATTCTTGTGGCACAAGGGATTATTTGATTACTCGTATTTTCAAAAATTTTTCGTAGGTGGAAAAATAAAGAATGGGAAAGAAAAAAAAACTATGCTAAGAATAAATAATTTCAAATAGTATATTAACAAGTCATATTAGTTTTCCTCAAATTTACAGCTTTAATATAATTATAATTATTCTATTTATAATTTCAGTTGTGGCGCAGAAAAATATTTTGTGTTTAGAAATGTTAGTAATTTATGATTAATACATTAATATAATAATAATAATAATGTGTTATCTCAGTGTAGTTAAAAATTACTATTTCTTTGTAAATCTTGGACCTATGCATATTTTTTCATTCAACTGTAAACTTTGTTCTACATTGATGTTTTACTGTTGAACAAATGATTAGTATAAATAAATAAATAAACAAATATAGATATTTTAGGTGGTTAAATTTATTAATTTTGTGATAAATTAAAAACTAAATTTTTATGTTTCAAACGTTTATATAGTTTATATAGTATAGCAAGAAAAAATTTGAAAAAAAAGATGTTTTATAAGAAAAATACATCGTGTTATCATTGCGTGCTATCAACGACGGTTAGCACCACGTTCTCAAAGGCTACTCCGTTCAATACTTCTTCTTTACCTTATTTCCTCGACTTCCTCACCGCACCGTTACGTCTATCCCCTCTTAAAAATCCCCCTGGACTGCTCTTACCCTGTCTACATTTTGCCATTTAAGTGGCTTCCTTTCGTTTGTTGTATATTCAGTTTTTACCACTATTCAATTATGAATTCACGTGGATAATCCTGTGTGTTATAAATAGTATACATAAGAGCATTAATCACGCAAATTATTTGGGACAAAATATTTTAAATAAAATTACGTTAATGTTTTAATATACAGGGTGCCTGCATTAACATGCTATTCTATGGATTTTTTGAGATATTTCGAAAATTCTTTTTTTGCATGGGAATTTTATTGTTTGTATTCAAGACTTACAGTGATTGAGAAACCATATTAGCGATTTTTTGCCTTAGAGGAGTATAACTGACTGTCGGCTGAATAATATACAGTGATAAGCAAAAAGTAAACAGGCGTAACAAATTTAACCGAACTTCTTGCCAAGAAAAAATAATTCAGCAAATAAACTTTTGTTTCAAAATGGCACCTTACAAAGATACAGGGTGTTCAAGTTAATAAAAATAGTATTTTCTTAACATTTCCAAAAAGACTTAACAGATTGTTTTGATATTTTTTGTAGTAAACTGTCACTGTCAATTGCTACTCTCCTGTGAGAAACCAGCAGAGTACTAAAAGTCAGTGACGTGCATTTACCGTTATGATGAATTTTAAAAACAATTTTGCATCATTGACTAACACTGAAAATAATCTGTTTTTTACATTTAGCTTTCATTTTACTACAAAAAACATCCTTCAGAAAAAACAATTAATCGAATAATACCTCTACATGTCTTACAAAAATAAAGGCTGAAAATGCAAAATAATGGATCAAAATACATATTTTTAGATATACGTTAATATTGACAGCAAAAATCGATTCCTCACTTAATTTTATATTAGTGTTGTCCTAAAATTTTCAAAAACAAGCGAAATACGGCTAAAAAAGAAATAGCATGAAATCGAACTATTCGGAATTTTCTAAATTTAAGAACGAATCCGTGATTTTTGCTCATTTACATGTACTTGTACAAACTTTAAAGGCTGAATCTTTGACTAATTTTAAGAAAAAAAGTTCATATGAACATGGGTCTGCAACAGCTTAGTTCTTCAGATACAGAGCGTCCAAAAAATTTTTTGTTTGGTATTTTGATTATATTTTTGTTCAATAACATGGCAATTTGACGAAATTCGGGAAACTGGGAGTATTGATAATGGGAAACTGTAATATTTACTTAGTTTTTTGTTTAATGTTAGAGGGCGCCACATACAGTGTTGTACCTGGATTTAAATAACCATAACTTTTTTGTGTCGCACTGTATGTCATTTTTGACTAGACATACATATTCTCCACTCCGTTCAATTTTACGTATAAAAGGTACTGTGCTATGTTACATAATCAGTTTTCAAATTACTATCACCAAATTAGCGAAAAAAATAAAAATTCGCAAAAATAAAGATATAATGAAAATATCAGACAATTTTTTTTTAAGCCGTTGCGGACCCATGTTTACATTGCTATAGTTGAATTAGGTTTTACAGTTAAGTACAGTTTTATTAATGGGCAAAAATAATTTAAAATATTTTAAAGAAAACACCCTGTACCTCCGTAAGGAGCCATATTTTATCTAAGCGTTATTTGTCAGTTCTTCATATTATCCAGTTAGCATTTATACAATTATTAATGAATCACCCTGTATATGCAATAAATTAAAAATAAATTTGACTTAATCCAATATTTGAAAAGAAGTAAAACTGCTATTAAGTATTATGCAAACATTTGAGAAAAAATATAATTAACATGAAAAACTGTAAATATCGGTTCTAGAAATTATACAAGCTGTTACAAATTCGCTTCACACTACAGGGATCTCGGAAACGGTAAGAGGTACAAAGTAGCTTAAATGGGGGCAAAGTTGCGTAATCAGAGAACCAACATTATACCTCTAGAAAATCAAGGCTAACATGATTAGTTTTCGAAATATTTGAAAACAAACAGGGTCTAACAACACTTACAGTACACGATAATTCAATAAACAAAGAAATCTAAATAAAAAATTTTGATTTTCGAACGAATACACTGAAAATGAATTTTTCGAGACAAAATGTCTGAATCTGGTTCGGGCTGAGGCAGTACAGTATTGAGGGTCATGAAGGCTTGCAAAAAATGTAATAAAATTTCTAGGGTCGTATTTAAAAAAATGAAGTTGATGGTGGTCCTGGTGAGACGAAACCTTACATATAAAAATTGATTATGCCATTCGACAGAGGGCAAAAAGTGGCCGTGAGAAAGTGTTCTTCTTTTTTCAATATCACCTCAAACAAGGCTGATATGAAACAAAAACGGATTTCCAAAATTTCGGTTTTTTTCAAATATTTCGAAAACTAATCATGTTAGCCTTGATTTTTTAGAGGCATAATGTTGGTCCCCTGATTACGCAACTTTGCCCTCATTTAAGCTACTTCGTATCTCTTACCGTTTTCGAGATCCCTGTAAAGAGAAGCGAATTTGTAACAGCCTGTATATACTTGGCAAAAAAAAACTTAACTAGCAATTTCCTTTTTTTTTCAAGAATTCTTATTAAATTTGTTAATGTAAAATGAAGATTGCAATTAGTTTTATATTCATTTCAAAAACTGTAGTTTTAAAATAAAACATTATTCTACAATTTTTTGAAAAAAATCAAATTTGCTAGTTCAAAAAAATCACATCATTTCATTTCTTCTTGTCATTTGGCACTATTTAAGCAAAAACTATTAACAAGACATTATTTCAAAAATCCATTAAAATAATATCATGCGATGTGGACGTTATTGGTGACGGCGCGGCGCGGCGTATGTTACTAGAATTTGTTAAAATTAACGATAATTTTCATGTTTGTGGTACACAAAGTTTCAGTCTGACAAAAATGTTCTGTAAAATCAGATAATGTGAAACATTAGAACGAACGACACCAATTATTGAAAAAAATACTTTTTTTACCCTTTGGTTTGATTTATAATTAAGCAGAATACAAACTACAAGGAAAAATGAGAAATTAGAGAATTTTAACATCTTCGAGGTCACCAAAATGCCGTTATATAGGCCGTTAAATAAAGTGTAAGATATACTAGAGACAAAAAAATAACAAAATAAGTTAATATACCGGTTGATTCAGTTTGGTGTTCGCGGCCCCGTATCACTTTAATTTTAACAAATAGCTGTAATAAACCCTATATATTTTTAAATCGCTGCATAAACTCTAATCAAATCACATTATTAGATAGTCTTCATGGTAACATATGTCAAAATTGGTACAGTCAACTGTTTTTGTTCAAATGGCACACTATATACAGGGTAGCCCATAGAAAACGTACCGCAAGGCATTACAGGGTAGTAAAGACTTTTTCGGCTAAATCCAAAAACAGGTCAAATTTGTTTCTGAGGGGGACAACTTTTGGCTCAAAAAGCATACCAAAATCTTCAACCCCCTAAGTGGGGGTGCTATCCCCTAAATTTTTTCAAATGGGAATGGGGGTCAAGTGGGGGGTCATTAGAAAGGGCTTTTAATTCTCTATACATCGATTCTTACTTTTTGAAAATCGATTCATTATTTTAGAAAATATGCAGCTTTGAAAATACGAACAATATTTTTGACGAGAAATGCGAAAATCGATTTAATTTTACTTCAAAACTTACGGTATTAGTCAAGTAAATGCTGAAAATGTTGTCCGCCAACTTGCATACAATGATACAGGTTGTCTTCAAACCGTTGTCGAACATTCTGGAGCACTTGCGGTGTTACTTCGCGACATACATTAATGATTCGTCCTCGCAGATCTTCCAAGGTATCAGGTGGAGTGCTGTAAACTTTGCTTTTAATGTGCCCCCAGAGAAAGAAATCTAAAGGATTTAAGTCGGGTGACCGAGGGGGCCACTCAATTGCACCTCTTCGTCCTATCCAGCGTCCTGGAAACGTCTCATTTAGGTAATTGCGCACATTGAGCGAGTAATGTGGAGGAGCTCCGTCTTGCTGGAAAATCAGTTCGTGTTCATTGTAAGCAGGGTCGTCCTCTATGATATTTGTTAGAGCTGGGTCGATGACATTTTGTAGTAAATCCAAGTACATATCGCCTGTCAAATTTCCAGGAAGGAAAAAAGGACCTACAATGGAATTTCCAAAAATACCTGCCCATACATTCAACTTCTGGGGGTGTTGGGAGTGTGTCTCATGGAAAATCCTTGGATTGGTATCAGCCCAGTAACGACAATTATGGCGATTCACTAAACCATTCAAGAAGAACGTACACTCGTCCGAAAAACACACATTAAAGAGGAAATTATCGTTTATCGCTCGTTCAGTCATTATTTCGCAAAATTGCAAACGACGATCAAAATCGTCTTCATTTAGCTCTTGCACTAGCCGAATCTTATAAGGATGGAATTTGTATTTTTTTAATATTCGTTGGACACTTGTACGACTCACTCCTGTCGCAGTAGCCAATTGCATTGTACTCAGCGTACTATCCATTGCCACTTGCCCCAATACCGCTATTTCCGTAGGTTCATTTAGTACCGGATTTTCAACCTGCCTCTTTTTGTTATGAACGGAGCCAGTTTCGCGAAATTTGGCCACCAATTCGCGAACAATTTTTCCAGACGCATGTTTCTCAGGATGCCGTTGGTTGAACAGTTCGGCGACCCGATTTCCGCATTCATTGTTTTTGAAAAAAAGCTCAATAATTTCTACTCTTTCTGGAATTGAGTACACCATAATTAATCAATTTAAAAGACTCGGCAGTATTGGTACTCTTCAACTACAAGTCACAAGACAGTTATCTAGCAACTTCTTGTGGCCTATCTAAATACGAAACAAAAAGCGGACAATTTTTTGCTCACCAAAATCAGGCTAAAGAATTCGCAAATCAGAAAAAAAAAACAGCGAATTCTTTTGAAGGAATTTACCAAGCTAATACCGTAAGTTTTGAAGTAAAATTAAATCGATTTTCGCATTTCTCGTCAAAAATATTGTTCGTATTTTCAAAGCTGCATATTTTCTAAAATAATGGATCGATTTTCAAAAAGTAAGAATCGATGTATAGAGAATTAAAAGCCCTTTCTAATGACCCCCCACTTGACCCCCATTCCCATTTAAAAAAATGTAGGGGATGGCACCCCCACTTAGGGGGTTGAAGATTTTGCTATGCTTTTTGCGCCAAAAGTTGTCACCCTCAGAAGCAAACTTTACCTGTTTTTGGATTTTGCCGAAAAGTTCATTACTACCCTGTAATGCCTTGCGGTACGTTTTCGATGGGCTACCCTGTATATATCCTGCATTCAGCTATATAACGTAGCTAGCAAAAACAGCAAAAAAGATGAACCATACTTTTAGAAGCTTTATTCTGAAAAATAACAGCTGCGGTTGTCCCATAATGATACGATGAAAACATTTTTTGAAACCGCTGAGTCTGCAAGTGTTGGTGCTTGCCTACTTGAAAATCGTTGTATATAAATGTCGCAGCGAGCGTAAAGTATTCATCAGCTCTCAAAAAACACACGACAAATTTCATTGAAACCGGACAAAGCATTTTAAAGTCATTTGAAGAAAACTAAAACATTTGGTCAACTTTGGCGCCGCCCAGTGGCTAAACGAAGTAACTTTGGATGGAAATTAGTTTAGTTGAATCATCCTATTTTGATTATTAAAATATGTGCTAGATTATTGTACATGGAATGTTGGGATACCCGGTAAAACTGTCTCAGAAAAAATACTCGTGACGACACAAAAGTCGATAAATAATTTTGATGACGTTTGAAAAATCGCCTATTAATGGTATTAGCAACTTTTGGGTTTGTTTCAAAATTATGTATCGGGTGTCCCAAAATTCACGCAAGATGTGAATTTTGCGTCATTTGTGCGGTAAAGTGTTGCCAACGAAAAAAAAAAACAGTGATAGTTGAGAGTTCAGGGTTATTAAAAACGAAAGAACACCGCGTTTTCATTATTGAGCAATATTTTAAAAACAATGAAGGTTTGGCAGTTGCAGTTTTCGTAGAAAATATGGTGGCAACGGTGATTTAGCTTCATTAACTGTGAAGAGATTAATTGAAAAATTCAAGGAAACTGGATCAATTAGTGATCTTAAATACTCTTACCGTCCTTCAACAAGTCGTTCAACACAAAACATCGAGGCGAGTCCAGGAACATCAATTCGGCACCGTGGTCAATAATTGGACATATCGAGAAGCTCTCTACAGTATATTCTCACGAAAGATTTGCATTTTCATGCTTACAAAGTTCAATTGACTCAAGAACTGAGGCGAATTGACCACACATAGCGAAGAGAGTTCGTTGAATTGCTTATGGAACAAGTTGATGTTGATATTTTGAACATAATCATCTTCAGCGATAAGGTTCATTTTCATCTTCATGGCTTCGTTAATCGACAAAATTGTCACATTTGGGGTTCTGAAAATCCACGAGTGATTGTTGAGAAACAAATTCATCCACAACGTGTCACTGTTTGGTACAGATTTTGGGCTGGAGGCATCATCGGATCATTCTTCTTCGAATATACTGCTGGTCAAGAATTAACACTTAATGATGCTCGCTATCGCGACTTGATAATCCAGTTTTCTTGACCCTAATTGCAAGATACGGATGTAGTTTTAACAAGATGGTGCCACATACCATACAGACCGAAAAAATAATTCAATTTCTGTACGAGTCATTTCCTGGACATAAAATTTCCCGTTCTGATAATCAGAATTGGCCGCCAAGATCATGCGATTTAACGCCGTTGGACTTTTTTCTTTAGGTTTTTTTGAAGTTTAAGGTTTATGCCAACAAGTCCACGGCCACCCACGTCTTGAAGGAGAAAATTTAGCGCTATAGCAACGAAATTTATCCGCATTTTTGAAAAACAGTCAAGGAAAATTTCGACAAGAGTGCGCATGTGCCAGCAAATCCGTGGGGACCATTTATCGGATATGCTATTTCATAAATAACCCTATACAAAAAATACAATTTTTAATTAAAAACTTGTATTTTCTATCAAAATTATTTCCTGCGTGAATTTTGTGGCACCCTTTACAAGCAATTTTCATATAAATACATAATCATCTTACATTTTTTTTTGTAAACAATAGTAACAAAGTTATTTACATTTGTGTACTGCAGGAAATGTTCTTGGTGCTTTTTAATTTCTCCTCAAGTAATTAATTAG
Organism: Anoplophora glabripennis; assembly: GCF_000390285.2. Lineage (NCBI taxonomy): Eukaryota > Metazoa > Arthropoda > Insecta > Coleoptera > Cerambycidae > Anoplophora > Anoplophora glabripennis. The sequence goes on from NW_019416843.1 coordinate 91,873, forward strand.
AACACGTCTTAAATTTATCAAAGAAAATTTTGCCAGAAACATTGTTTAACGTAAAGTAATAAGTGAAAACAAAGTAATTTATCAAATAAATAGACGCTATTGTTACCGAACCTTGAATATACATCCAAAATATGGACTTGAATTTATCATCTTCGTTCGTTTTGCCCTTAAAATGTACAACGTTATTGTTTTTCACACCCTTTCTGTAATATTTCGCTAAGGGGTACGTTCAATTTACGTGGGGTAAGATAGATGTAGAATATGTTCTAGATAGAAATTATACTTAGAAATATAGCATCATTAATAACTTTGTATTAAATGTTGCACTATTTGTTTTCATTTATTTCTCTTTTAGTGCAAATTTAAAATATGACGCACTCTGTCTTTCGGTGCTGTTTCTAATGGGAAGATACTTTCACGCGTAATGTCGAAAATAAGTGCCGCTGCAAAATGTTAATTATGGTTTATCAATCTCGTATACAGGGTGTCCGAGTTCTAACTCGCTAAAGGGATCGTCTTTATAAGTGAAATTCAATATAAAATGTTATACGGGGTATTTATTAAATCCATGCCATAATATCGGAAGTGCATTCCTTAGATCACTTTATTTATCTATTCCCATTTAAATGATAAGGAGAAACAGGAAAGCCAATCCCAAATTAACAAAAATAAACCACAAACTTCAAATAAAATATAAAAACGAAGCAGAAGAACCTTCACAAACGACAAAACAGTAGCAAACAAATAAAATAGATAATGTGAAAAATACATTAAGCCGATATTTATACGAGATGTGAGTAATTGTAAAAGAGAATTAAACTTAAATTAAATCTAGGAAGGTGATAAAGATCTTTTAAACCAATGAATCTACATTTAATGTATTACTGATCATTTTCAAAAAAGGCGGCGATTGAAAATTATGCATCAGTCAAATTTGACATTTTAAAGGACAGTGTCTTGTCATTGACTTGAACCAGTGAAATTGAAATTAGGTGATAATACTGCACTAGTGCAAATCATCTATAATTTGCACTAGTGTAAAATTATTGGCGTTCGAAAATAATTGCAAAGGCAGTTTATAACTTTGATTTATTCATTAATATATAGGTACTTTGAATAAGTTCTCGCTGTTTTCCACCAGATGGCATTACTAGAACTGCAAGTATATAGTTTAAAATGGTAACGCACCTATAGTACCTACTTGTTTGAAAGCTTGAAATTAAGTGAATGTTATTTCACCGAAGTGTAAATCACTTTTTTTTTTCATGTCGAATTCCAAAGAAATTTGCATCTGAATCACACATAATTCTTGTTGACTTACGGCAACCATGCTCTGTCGCATACAACATGCAGAGGTTGGTTCAGACGCTTTAAAAATAATGATTTTGTTGAAGATATAGAACGCTCTGGCGCACCGAAACAGTTTGAAAATGAAGAATTGGAGGCATTATACTTTATCAAACGCTAGCTGCACTTGCAGAATCATTATTAGGAGTTGATCACAAAACAGTTTCGAAATGTTTGAAAGCATTAAGAATGATTCAAAAGCGAGAAAATTGGGTGCCGTACGAGTTGATACCGAGAGACATCGAACGGCGTCTTTGCACGCGTCAGCTGTTCACGCTTCAACGACAAAAAAGGAAAGGTTTTTTGTAGGTGACGATGAAAAATGGATACGTTACGATAATCCTAAACGTATAAAATCATGGGACAAGCTCGACCATGCGTCAACATCGTCGAGAGTTTGAATTTGAAAAAATTATTAGTAGACATTTTATTACACTTTATGACGGGGAAGGGTATGTAGAATGATAATATCAACAAAGTAAATCCAAAGAAATGACACTATGTTGACAAATTGCAAATAAGTGGCAAATTTACGTGTTTTTTTCACCTTTTTTACTGCCTACGAAAATCTAGTCGACCTATCGGAATATTAGTCATTTTATGTTGTAGGCAATAGATATCTAAAGTCATATTTCACCAATTGTTAACTGTAAAATAAAGATCGAACACAGAAAAATCAGTTTTCGAATATTGCGTATTATTATTGCAAAAATCTATGGATGTTGATGAAAGGGGGGAGGGTCAATTAAGCCGGCTTTCGGCCCCCTTGATTTTTGGCCAAAAAAAGATTATTTTTTGTTTGTATCCAATTTTAAGGTTGTTTCAAGGTCATTTCAAGGTCAAATTGAGAAAAAGCCGAGCAATCAGTTCAACCACCTGTTATATAGGATTTTGCGCTCGCTAGGTTAGAATCCGAGGTTAGTTTGTCAGGTCACTTAAAGTTCGTCTTAAGGTCATTTCAAGGTCAAATTGAAAGAACCTAGCAATTAAGTCTAACCGCATATTATATAAGTTTTTGGGATGGCTAAGTTCGAATCCGAGGTAGTTTGTCTGCATCAGGTTATGTCAAGGTCATTTAAAGATCAACCCAAGAAAAATACGAGAAATCGATTACCGTTTTTGAAGTTTCTGAGTTTGAATCCAACGTCCTTTTATATGTATCAAATCAGGTTCAAGGTCATTCCAAGGTTGATGTGAGAAAAAAGACGTTTTCTGATAGGATTAGTGAGGAGCGATTTTGGACCTCCCTGTATTTCACCGAATCTGGTTGGAAAGTATCTAGTTACTTACCAAAGTCAGTTTAATATCTAAGTGGTGTCGCGGGAAAATTTAAAATACTTTGTAGGTAGTTCTTATTAAATAAAATAATAAAATAAAATGAATGCATAAGGACACCCAATAATAATAAATTAAGTGTAAAATTTTGTGGTACTTTTTCTTGGTGTTTTATGTAAATGTAACGTAAAATTAATTGTATATCACGATCTGATATTTTCCACAAAATACTAATAATAAAATCACAAAAAGTCCTCTGCTAAACTACTAACTTTTGTCAAGTTATAATAGTATTAACTGTTTAGTTTATTTTGCTAAATAGGTTTATTAAAGGTAAGTGAATTGGTGCAATAAGAATTAAATACTAATAACGTTAACTGAAATATTAGAGAATATTTCAATCAACGCTAAAAATATTTTTTTAGGTTAGAAAGAATATACAAGTATATTTTTTTTACCGTGGCAATATTCCTTAATGATTATCTTAATATGTACCTAAAAATGTTAGTGTACTTAGGTAAAACAACAATTGTGCAGTATCAAGAATTAATAAAAGGTCCATGAAGAAAAAATGAGAAGGGCAGTGCAGATGGGTAGATCAGAAGGATCAGTTGTTGTAGTTTGACAATGATTTCACAACAATCAACAATCAAATCCTAGCTGATAACACCGCTGCAATTTTTTTTTAGATTATTTTAAACACAGTAATTTGAAAAAGGACCGTATGACAGTATTAGAAAGCTAAGGAACGAAAACCTTGTATTTTTCTTTTTCTCCTAAAAAATGTTAGGGTTCTTTTCATTTTCATAAGGTTATCATTGCATTATAAGTATACTTTATTTTATAATATCCATATAATAATCCATTAAAATGTAGAAACAAAAAAAAACTTAATGATAAAAAGTATATATGAAAGTCGGAGGCGCTTTCATTACAATCAATGTAGCTATAAAAAGAAAACAAAACATAAATCAAAATGTGGACGAATGGCACTTTTCTTAAGTTTTCTATAAACCATAAACTATTAAAAATAAACAAACAAACCTTATTTAAAGTGAGGTTATTTTACCTCTACCAAGAAACTCGTGAAACTCAATTGATACCAACTAGATTTAAACAATAAAATTTGGTAAGCAACTAAATTCTAGTTCAATTTATATTGGCAACATTGCGAAATCTTGTTACAATTAGTGTCGTCTACCCTCATGCCTACCCATCATAACCCATATCCGTCTTATTCCACTCCATCTTACCCAATAAATTGACCTCAGATTCGGAATATAAGACTATAAGGATAGCAATTGATTCCAGGGTTTATTCCATAAACTAACTTTCACTTGACCTGAAAATGGCCTTCAAATTACCAGACACAGATAAACTGACCTCAGAATTGTACTCAGCAATTCCAAATACGTTTATAACAAGCTGTTACACTTAATTGCTTGGTTATTCTCAACTTGACCTTGAAATTACCTTGAGACGACCTTCAAATAAACTGACCTCGGATTCGAATTCAGCGATCACAAACTCCTGTATAACATGTGGTCGGACTTGATTGCTCGACTTTTTCTCAATTTGACCTTAAAATAGTCTGATACAGACAAACTAATCTCCGACCCAAAAAACCTAAGTTCCGAGATCCTTTGATCTTTTTCTCAATTTGACCTCTCATTGACCTTGATTCTGACTAGGAAAAAGGGGAAGGTCCCGTTTGGGGGTGGAATCGATTAGTTATTGGATATAAATAATTTGTTTTTTCTTTTTTGTTTGGTAAAAAATGAAGGGAGCCGAAAACCGACCTAATTGACCCTCCCCTTTATGGAAAATATGGTCAATCCAAAGACCATTTTTTTTTGTATTTGTACAGATAGAAAAAACTTTAAAATAGTTTATATACAAATGTACGACTTTTTCTTTATTTCTTTTAATATCAAAATTTGCTGGCATAAAATATAAATATGTTTAAAGTAAAAATATGATTAAAAAAATTAAAATTCATCCTTATTGAAATAACAAACAACGATTTTTATAACTAACCTTTACAACAACATAAGAAGAATACCTAAAAACGAAATACGAATTAAAATACCTATAATTTTTATAAATCAAGATGCAAGCAATTGTGGTGATACAGTTGAAAATATGCTTTAATTTACTATTTATTGCTTTAAAAACAAATTCAGAATTATCAAACTTTTCGTCCTGTATTTTTTCTTTAAATACTTGTAAATTTTGAGGTCTTTAATAATATTTATTTTGTTGAAGTGTCCACCTAAGGTTTCTAATAATATTTTTTAGTGTTCGTTGACGGGATTCGTCTTCCAAATAAATTTGCCGATATTCCTGAAGAACTTTTGCACATTATTATTATGTGAACAATACAGTTTAATTATGTTTTATTTTTCGTCATCAGAGTAACCCATTTTAATTTTTTTCATTTTTTAAATTAAAATGGGTTATTCTGACAATGATAAATCCCACGTATTTTTAAAGGCAGGTTCGTTTCTGTCGTTTTTGTTTGATTGTGTGCGAGAGAAAAAGAGTTATAGTGTGCGATAGAGATAGAGCGACTTTCTCCTCACAGAGGGCTTTTCTCTTTCTGTATCTGTCTTTCTCTCTCTGTTATCTTAAGGCGTCTCTGGGGCTTCCACAGCATCTTCAGGACATCTAGTGACCAACGGTGTGTGCCATCATAGAATAAAAAAGTGTTTCTAAGTCGAAAANAGCGCAGGTAATATACTAATTACTCTAAGATCAGAGAATGATTCTGGATTATTTTTTTTGGGTATAGGCAAGCCGATTGCCTTTTTCCACAAACAAGGAAAGTAATGTTTCTCAATACAGCAATTAATTAAATGAGTAACATACGGATCAATAAATGGACTACAGTATTTTAACATAGTGGGAGATATATTATCAACACCAAATGCATCAGTTTTGATACTATTAAGAATGGTATGAATCTCATCAACAGTAGTCAAAGCAAATTTGAAAGATAGATTAATATCATATCTATTATTGTCATAAAAATTAATTTGGTTATTATTGCTTTAAAAACAAATTCAGAATTATCAAACTTTTCGTCCTGTATTTTTTCTTTAAATACTTGTAAATTTTGAGGTCTTTAATAATATATATTTTGTTGAAGTGTCTTCACCTAAGGTTTCTAATAATATTTTTTAGTGTTCGTTGACGGGATTCGTCTTCCAAATAAATTTGCCGATATTCCTGAAGAACTTTTGCACATTATTATTATGTGAACAATACAGTTTAATTATGTTTTATTTTTCGTCATCAGAGTAACCCATTTTAATTTTTTTAATTTTTTAAATTAAAATGGGTTATTCTGACAATGATAAATCCCACGTATTTTTAAAGGCAGGTTCGTTTCTGTCGTTTTTGTTTGATTGTGTGCGAGAGAAAAAGAGTTATAGTGTGCGATAGAGATAGAGCGACTTTCTCCTCACAGAGGGCTTTTCTCTTTCTGTATCTGTCTTTCTCTCTCTGTTATCTTAAGGCGTCTCTGGGGCTTCCACAGCATCTTCAGGACATCTAGTGACCAACGGTGTGTGCCATCATAGAATAAAAAAGTGTTTCTAAGTCGAAAACGGCGCGTTGAATCGAAAAAATAATTTAAAAAATCTCCCCACGCCTTTGATTCTATATGTCCCTCCTGCATTGAATGCAAAAAGTCCGAAGTCCGTATGTTGAAAATAAATTTCGTAAACAAAAGGTGTGTCAAGTGATACGTAAAAAAGGTCTAATAACTCGGAAACGGTGCGTTGAATGGAAAAAAATAATCAAAAAATCTCGCCACATCCCTGGTTCTGATTGTCCGTTCAACGTTGAATAGAAAAGGTCCGAAGTCGGTATGTCGAAAAACAAAAAAGTTTGTCAAAAATTGCAACAGCAGTAGCGAACGTATTATCTTATCTCTGTTAGGGATCGTTGATTGATGATTTGTTGTTTTTTTTAATAAATTTCGTATTCAACTACTCCTTGAGGTTCCAACAATTTTACATTGTGTTAATTTTTTTGAACACCTTGTGTCAAAAATATGAGCACTACCAATGGCATCAATGATATGCAACACTTGTGTCAATAATAATTATTTTATCTATCTAAAGAAATCGGCAATAAGACCATCTAAGGATACATAACCTGTATAATGCGATTTTTTAAACATGGTGTTAATATCGTACCAAATTGGAAGTCGATGCACAAATCTAAAAACATTAATTTCAAGTTTTTGAATTCTTCCATTCCAAGGTGATATAAAATAAATGATTAATTGGGTAAATTCATAGTTTTAATTCTAACTTGATTTATTTTATAAAGAAAAGATAAGTTACATATCTCTTTAATTATATAATTGAATGCATCAAATTTATTTGGCAGTTATTATTTGGCAACAAAGCCACCGTTAGAACTGCCGCCTATTATCAAGTAGAAGAGTTACCACGCTAAATTTTATAGCTGGACGCCGGCTAACAAGGGCCTGCATCCATTTTAGTCTGCCAATTTCCAGAATTTAATACACAGTCTGTGGCGATAAGCTATATTGTCTGTGGTAAAACTTTCTGGAAATAAAAGTTCATCCCTTTCTTTAATTGTCTCTAAAATCCCAGTCCGATATGTCCAATAGTTAATTAACATTATAAAAAATGTTATCTTGGGAAAGGCGTAGGTGATTTTTCTCTCTTTTTAATTACTCTAAAAATAAACTTTATTTAATGCAAAAAAGCGAATTCCCGAGCAGAGTAATGCAGATTTCTTGTAGTCGATCTAGCTCGCAGAAAACCATGTTGATTAATGTCTATAAACTGTTTAACGTACATATAAAAGATTATGTAAAATTATCTCTAATACTTTGGTGAAATTGCATATTATTGTAATAGCACGATAGTTGGACATATCACTATTTTAAAATAGATGATATTTATTTTTTCAAATAAAAGTGCGACAAGTGGCAACGTGATGATAAGTGCCAGTGACATGAGATATATTCGCTTGTAACAAAGACAGTTAAAATAGTGATTTTTAAGGTGTATTATGAGAAGGATAAACTTCATAACTAGTGTCTTTAGATATAAGTCGCTCTTTAATTTAATATTGCAAACACTATAAATAACACTCCAAACAATTGATGCATATTCTAGTTTGCTAGACCCAAATGCTGCATATAATGTATTCAGAGCTTTACCATCTGAAACTTTTTGGAATTATGTAAAATAAATTCCAAGTTTTTAAAAGTAGACTTGGTTATCCAACTAGTAAATGTAGCAGCAAGATCAGTAAATTGCGTAAATATATTATATACGAAAATCTATTTTCAGCGAAATACAGGATATAATTTTACATTTGCTTACATTTAGAGGTAGATTATTATTTGAACACCAACTCTTTAATTTGTTAAAATTATCTTGCAATATGCGATCGGTGGAAGATTTAACTTCCAAAGACGACTTAAAGTCGATAATAATTGACATCAAGGCATAAATAAAAATAACAAACACGATGAAAAGGTCGATGAAATTTATTTAAATGAATGTCACGATATTCAAAAATTGGTATTCGTTACTGAAATTAAATAAAGGGTTAAAGTGGGAGTATTTAATAGTGTGACTGTGATAAGGTAAAAATGAATCAGAAAAGTAATTGGCAAAAACATTAATGATATCAAAAGGATGCACACCATACAGGACAGAATTGAGGTAAAACTAAAATTAACGTGAGACTCAAATATTTTGGGATTTAAGGACAGATCATTCTCTACCGAATTTAAATAGTTTCTGAAATCCAACTAGATTTAACTTCACTTCTTATTTCTTTAAAACAATGTTGTTTTTAGATTTTTGTATCGGCTACAATGTATTCCTTATTTTACCGTTAAACTAAACCGGGTAATGCCCATAAGATTACTTCTCTATAAAAAATATATATTTTAATATTACCTAATATTAGAAAAAAATCTACATAGCAGCTTATATAACGATTTAAATTTACTACAGTCAGCATGGTTTTATGAAAGGAAGATCAACCTCAACTAATTTTATACAGGGTGTCCCAGAATAACGTGTACAACGGAAGACCATAGATTCGTGGACTCAAAATAGGCAGATTTAGGCTAATTCACCTATATCCCAAATCGCTTCATTTTGCCGCTAGATGGCCTCAAAATTCGCGAATAGTTTTTTAATTTTGTAAATAACTCGAATGCGTATTATTCGATTTTGATTGTTTTTGGGGTGTGGACTTTTGCTTTCAATTTACATATTTTGGTGTTATGCAGAGTGTTTTTTTAAACTTACAACTTCTACAAAATTGATGTAAGATGATAATATTCGTTCGTAACTTTTTTTTTTTCGGGCAATAATGGCAACTATATTTTATTTGATAGGTGATACCATTTGGAAGTTTTTGGGCCTCTTGTAGAATTTTGATTTAACCAGCGGTTTGGGTACAAAAAAATATTTTTTAAATGTATACATCATCTTGCCAACCATATTACAATACTTAACAAAGTGCTAGTAGGCTCTGATTTTGTAGGTCATTGGTAAAACTTTTACGTTTCAATTGATCAACCATGTTTATGGTGATGATTGCGTGGCAGGACATAAATGCACGATGAGCAACATGTTGGCCAACCGAAGTCCGTGATCACCACAGATTCCTCCAAAAGTGCGTGAATTTTGCAAAGATGAGCCAAAATTTTCATTGAAATAAAGTCATGGAATTGGAATTAAGCATTTCAAAAACTCAATTTATCGCATTTTTGCTACCTTAAAGTGTGTACACGGTTTGTTCCGCACACGTAGACTGATGACAAAAAACTGCTCAAAATTCAACATTCGAAGGACATCAACCTTTACAACATTGTAGTGTTTTAAATATGACCCAGAAACCAAGCGCCAAAGTGTGGAGTGGAAGGCGCCAGATGAGCCAAAACCCAAAAAATCTCATTTGTAGAAGTGATAAGTGAAGATGATGTTGATTTGCTTTTACGGTTTCAAGGGCATTGTCCACAAACGGTTCGTTCCACTGGGTCAAATCGTTAATGCACAATTCGCACAAATCGCATTTTAACTGTCAACTACTCCCCGTATTCGCATGATTTGGCACCATGCAATATTTGCCTTTTCGAAAAAATGCATTTGTCGATGAAAGGAAAGCGTTTTGTGGTCGTAAAAGCAATCCAAAAGGCTTGTACTGACATCCTGAAGGACACCTCGACCGACGATCTAAAACTCATTCGACATATTTTTAGACGGAGCAAATCACTGTATTGAGTCGGAAGGGGATTATTTTCAATAAAATAAATCGATTTTGCCAAAAAAACTGTTTGCTGTTCTTATTTTTTAAAAGTCCTATTTACTTTGGAACACACCTTATATTATTATTTTTTATTTTAAATCGATCACACTATTCAATATCTCTAAAAGAATTTAAAAAATATTCATTTCACAAAAGAAATCTGTAACAATTTTTAAATAAAATGGTAATTTCAAATCTTTGAATGCTGTTAGAAAAATATTTCACTGGGGCTATGGGTTTTCTGTGAAAACTGGATTTAAACATTTTAATTCTAAATCTTTTCAACTACAAGGGCAAACATTTGACTGTTTTGTTCATGCCATGAAAAAACAGATCTTTTTATGAGCTAAGCAACTCAGTGTTATAACGTCCGTTCTTATTTACCCCCCAACTAAAAGAATAGTTGGCTTATTGACTGCTTCCAGTCCTAAAAATGTCGCACTTCCTGCTTTTACAGCTTTAGCACCTTTCGCAATTATCAAATTTTTATTGTTACCAAGGAAATTCAAGAGGCCCTGCTACAACAGGAAAATCAACAATGAAGTTGTGGCAACCTACATATGTAGTAGGTATATTGTTATATTTACGTCCCACGTACAAACTCAAACTGGAACTCCAAGAAAAGGATAAAACTCTCAATCAGTAAAAGATACAGACAGGTAATTGAAAGAAAAGTGAGAAATCAGTTTCAAGGAATTGCATTAGTAACACTTGTCAAAAACTGAACGAACTTAAAAATATGTTATTGAAGTTTATTCCATAAAACTGCGCAATAAAAAAAATATATGATTGCATTTTGGTTTATCTTTAAGTGATCTAAATGTAGATTTATTCTATTTATTTTATTTCTTCTAGATTTATTTATTTCTGATAAATAAATAAATATCTAAATAAGTTTTATAGGCGACAGCAATTTATTTGCGGATAACAATATTACCTTACAAGAGCAAAGATTATCAGTTGTCATCTTTTAGTTTAAAAGGGTACATAAGCGATACTTACCTTTGGAACGACGGTAGTTTACTACAATATACAGGGTCCGTCACTTGACATTCCCCAAGCCTGTATTCCCCACAATGTTTAAGATATCTTAAAAATCGAGGTATAAAGTTACATCTTCTCAAAACCTTCTGAATCGACAGTAAAAAAAGAAAACAAAATGGCGAAAGGGCTTCAATGCGATATATAAGATGATAACATTTATTGCTATACAGGCTGTTCAAATTAGATGCGAACAACATGATAACATTGCCACATTGAAAACTGTTAGAGATAGAGATAGAAGGCATAGTAAAACTGGAACGAAATTTCCTCATTTAGTATGAATTAATTTGTTGAAGAGAAATCGATAATATCTCTCTTAGTTTTTTATTTTATTTTTTGATTACGAAATTTTCAAGTTTCAATTCCCTAATGTGCTGAGTTTATGTTTATTCGAATTTGGAATCAAGCTTTTATTGCAACATTTCGTCTTTTAGCCACCATCGTCAGTGTAATTTTTTAAATAAAAAGCAATTAATACATTCGCGACTCATACAAGGAGTATGACTCATAGTCCGTTTTTCTTTAAATATTACTTTTTTAATTGAATTTTAAAAGTCTTTTAAATTTGTAAAATATGAAATATCAATATCCTGGAATAACATTTTTGGGAACCTGCTATATACCGAGTGATTCAGTTTGATATCGGCCTTGTATCTCTTTTATTTTTAAACATAGCTATAATAAACCCTATATATTTTAAATCGAAGCTCAAACTCAATCAAGTGACATTATTAGATCGCCTCCATGTAACATATGTCAAAATTGCTATAGTCAACTGTTTTTGTTCAAATGGCACACTATATATATTTTTTTATCAATTCTGAAAGATATTTTTTTCTGCGTTCAGCTATGTAAGGAAGTCTATAGTTTCATTAGAAATATTGCTAGAAAAAAAAAAAGCAAAAAAGATGAACCCTACTTTCAGTAGCTTTATTCTGAAATATGATACCCAGCTGGGGAAACAACTGAATTTTGACGTTTCTAAACAACGATTTGTCAAAATAATCGACATTTTGTACCTACCTATTCTATCTATAATTAATTATAATATGAATACTTACAGTAACCAAGAAAAACTAGATATGATTTTAATTTATGAAGATGTCCGAAAGAACGCTAAAGCTACCAACATCGCTTTCTGCAGAGACAACTTCCATCAGATAAAATTTTCGGAAAGTTAGTCAGGAATTTGGCGGTAGATGGAAGTTTTCAAAAGAAAAGTTTCTAAACCCAGAAGGGCAAGAGATGAAGAACATTCGATAAAGATGTTAAATATCCTGCTAGATCTCCGAATCTCACTCCTATAGATTTCTTTCTTTGGACTTATCTCAGATTTCGGTTGGAAAACATCCTATCTCAAATTTCAAAGTAAAAACATGCTATCTCAGTGTGACTAGAAATTTAAGTTGACACATTGAATGATTGAAACCGTACATTTATAATAAACTTATATAATATATTTTTAAAAAAGGAAGGAATGTTTATGTTCAGGTAGACTGTTTATTTTTTTTTTTTTTATTAAACATTTTTAATTAATTTTGTTGTTACTGTTATAAACGACAAAATTGTTAATTAAAAAAATAGAATAATATGCAGTATGCTGCAACACGTACATTACTCGACGTTTTTTGAAATAACAAATTATAAATATATAAAAAGTTTGTTATTACTAAAAATTATTAGATTTTCTTCATACAGATTTGCTTTGATATAAAAATTAATAGCGCACTCTTACCTCATTTATAGGTATGTTTAGTTAAAAATTACATACAGTGCGACACAAAAAAGTTGTGGTTATTTAAATCCAGGTACAACACTGTATGTGGGGCCCTCTAACATTAAACAGAAAACTAAGTAAATATTTGAGCTTCTCATCATCAATACTCCCAGTTTCTCGAATTTCGTCAATTTATTGAACAAAAATATAGTCGAAATACCAAACGAACATTTTATTTGGGCACTCTGTATTACAAGAACCAAGCCGTTGCGGACCTACGTTTATATGAACTTTTTATCTTAAAATTAGTCAAAGATTCACTTTTCTTAGTTTGTAGTATTTAATAAACACCGTGTATATATCAAATTAAAACTCTTTTCAAGGCTTTTTCGATAGCGATTTTTATTCAATGCGTTAAAGAATAATTCCGCAGGAAAAAAATATGTAAATTTTCAACAGTCACCATTTTGTTATAATCATTACGTTCTTTTAAATTAAATAGTTAATTCAGAAGGCTTAGAATATATTGATACACAATCCCCAGAAAACAATAATAACAAATACCAGTTATAGACTAGCCAGTTCTTAGCCCAGATCACAATCCGATTGAAGATTTGTGGATGAGTCGGATCTGAACCTCAGAAATCGACCTATGGCTTTTCATAATTTAATCAGCTTTTGGCATCTCTTCAGGCGGAGTGGGTTAACATGTTAGTCGATTCATTTAATTTTTTAGTTTATTGTTTTGTCATGGTTAATTGATCGCTTGTATCGAAATGTTTTTGTGATAAATAAACAATAAAATAAGCAGCCTACTAGATTTCATTGCTCATACAAAACTGCGAAGAAAATTACAACTATTTTTCCTAACTTTATTGACGCAGTGTAGTAACAAATTAAATAAAGTACCTTTAAACAAAATTTATATTCGAATTAATTAGAACAAAATTATGTACGTAATTTTCAAAATTTATATTAACTTCCTAGATACTTGTACACCAAAAATTCTATGCTATGAAGGCGCCATCTGTGTATGTGCAACCAAATTAATACACAAGAATAGCTCGTAGAGACATCTGGGACATAATGTTTCAACTTCGCAGAAGCACCAAGTTTGCATTTCCAGAACTCTTACAAGTGCTGTAGAATCAGATATTGATTCGGTGCCCCACTCTGCTAAAAGCCTGTTTCTTGGCTAGGGCTGGGGTAAAAACTGGTTTGAAAAAACCCCTTCTGAACATACAAATTTTTGTATGTTACCCCACATATGATGATTTTATCTATCTGCCACATACTGACTAATGAAAATATTAGTGTATATATAGAATTTGAATCATTATTGGATATACTAGATATTTACTCAAACGTAATACCGTTTGGTAAAAAAAAATTCCTAAAAAGTTTTCCATTAACAATTTCCATTAAATGAATATAATATTTTGCCGTGCACACGCAAAAATAGTTACGATACGTTAAAAAAATAATTTAACTCAAAATCTACTGAAATCAAGTAGTCGCTTAACGTCCGTTGTGGGACACACACACACAAGACACAATCTTCATTAATTGTTTTTATAAAATGATATAAACTATATATATATATATATTAATATTTTCTTTTAATCTGCAAAATTTTATTCAAATCAGAAAACAGCTTAGAATTTTTACATACCATCTGATGCGTATATGTAAATGCTTGCTTCTATTTTAAACATATTTTTCTTGATTTAGTGCATTTTTTCATAACTTACCACCTATGTACAGTACTAAGGAAACAATTTAAATTTAACGGTCATTTAAATGGCGATCGCAGATTAGGAGGCAACCATTTCTTTAAACTTCAACAATATTCACTGTATCATAAGTTCCTCAGACTAGCAATAGATGCAGAACACGTACAACTAACTAACCTGCATTACTTCTACATATAAGTAGATAAAATTAAGTTAAAAAAATGCTTGGACATATGCTTGGAAGATATGCTTATTGTTAGACATATTCTGCTGACTCAGTTGCTTATCTGTGCAACCAGGAGAACAGGACTACGGACGGTATTTCTGTTCATCTAAAAAATTAGTATATAAAAAAACTTTGTTGATCAATAAAATGTATCCAAGCTATACTACACTTTTTACTTTATTTGAAACTAATAACAAGATTTTAAAAAGGTGTTTTTAATTTTATCGAGAGGAGTCAGACAATGTTTTTCGTTATCAGGTATCTAGGTATGCAAAATATATGTAACCCCACAGACAAGATTTCTGCTGATATTGCAGGAAACAACAACTCTATGGCCCGCAAGCCCCAATTACCATTTAATTATACCCCCAATATCCAGTAAATAGCTAACAATAAATAATCATACGAAATAAAAACTAAAAATGTTTTGCTTTAATCTAAAATAATAGAATAAATTAAAAAAAAAGAAATTGATTATAAAAAGGAAAATATTGGCACTACCTTGCCAAAACGTATTTTTTAAAAGTTTAATGTTTATTATGTTAGTATTTATTAATAATGTATTAATTCCATACAAAAGAGGTTACCTGATGGAAAAAAAAACTAAGGTAAATGTGGAAATAAAAAGATCTGTATGTAGTAGTCCTTGTGTTAATCTTAGACAAAGGTTATAAGAAAACAACAAAAATAGGAAATACATCTTTGAATGATTGCATATTACATTACATATTTAACAATTTAAATATTTCATTAATGTGTCTTTGTATAATAATAGAATGTATGTTTTAATAAAAATCAGTATAAGCTAAAACTCGAAACATTTGAAAGTATTGTTTGTGGTAATAACAAAAAAATGGTACAGGTCAGATTTTCTCACATTTTCTCATCATCATTGAAATTTGTATAAATGTGAGAGAAAATTATTCTCCACTGGGTATAAACTTTTAGAGTTTCAGAGAAATTTTATTAATTAAATATAATATCACTCTTAATAATATTGAAGATAATAATACATGTTACACTTAATTTTAGTGCAGAATGCGAATACGTTAAAAAAGTTTTCCACATTTTCTGAACTTCATATTCGATAATTTTTTTACCACCCTGTATAAAAACTGGGAAATTTTCATGTCAAATTCGATAAATTAGGTCTTCCTCTACAAAATGTCCAATTTGCACAAAAAAAATAAACCTATGTTTCCGGGAAAACTAAATTTTGCTGACAGTCTGCATCTGTCAATTTTTGTTTAAAAATGTGTTTTTAACTTAAAAATGGATGCTCTTTCCAAAACTGCAATAATATACAGGGGGTTCCATTTAAAATAAGAAAGCTAGTATCGACTTCCGGTATAACCGGGAGCACGATGACCTTGAAAATATTTTAACTTGGTGTGATACGGACCGTGGGGCCTACCATCACAATTTCAAAAAAATCCTTGGAGCGGTTTCCCAGATATCCATCGATGGAGTTCGTGGTGAGACACTGTAGATATAAGTACAAAATATAAAAATTATTATTTAGAATCGGAGTATAATCACCATCGGCTACAAGCTTTGGGTTTATTGCTTACCAAATCTAGACACAAATATAAGAAGTACTCGCTGCTTACAAATTGGTGTCAAGAAAAGGGTGTAAAAAGTATGAAAGAACAAGTCTTTTTAGCGTATTTTTCGGAACTTAACAAGGCTTGTAATATATTGTGGTCAAGATATTGTAAGGTTGACGGGAATTTAACCACTAAATTTTAAATACGCCTTCGATGAAAACAAAATAGGTTTATTGTCACTTGATACAAAACTTCAACGAAGAGGATCAACAACAAATGTCTCGATCTGCCTACTCCGTAGAGATGGTGAAAGGTCGATATGTCTCAAAAATTCTAACAGACTGCCTAGTGATCCCCAGCAGTTCGATCCGATTGAGTCCTCGGCATCGTTCAGTTATTCCTTCCCATCTTTTTACCTTAACCTTTCACTCTCTCTAAGGGGTAGGTAAATCGGCTCTCAAAGATTCTCTAAAAAGCTCTTTAGAGATCCTCTACAGTTCAATCCGAGGATCATGCAAATTAAAGCCTCGGTATCTTTCGGTCAACCTCTACCACTCCATTGATTGATGATGAAGACGTGTGGACAAATATTTTGAAAGATTTCAGATTCGAAATTTCATCCTTGATCTGAATAGATTTCCCTGGGAAGTCATAACACGCAGAATTCTTTCTTAAAGTTTTTCAAGTGTGGTTGAACCGTTGCAATATCCGAATGAGCTCACGTTGAACTGGCACAAGCCTCTCCAAATGGAAAACGCTTTCTAACCGGAGTTCGACTTGCCAATAACCGCATTTTAGATCTAGTGTAGAAAACCATTGGGATTCAGACAGCGAATTTTCGTGGCTTCGTATAACCTTCTGTAATGTAGATATGTATCATAGTTGTTGACTGTCAACAGAGTTTTTTGACGTTTTGATGATTCTGTAGAATTATTATTTTCATATACATAATAGTCCACAGTACAGGCCCCCTCTGGAAAGTTGATTACCACATACTTTATAACTCCTGAGGCGCATCCTTTTGACGAGTCTACCACATTTTTCCTCTGCGACTTTTCTCGATTCCTCCGCTTTTCCACTCGGAAAAGTCCAAAAACATGGCAATTTCCCGGGGTCTTGAAAAGTCAAGACCACATCTTTTATTTTTAGCTTAAGTAACTGGAAATTTTGTTGCAAATGCCGATTTAAATTTGTCCGACAGAAATTCCTCCGACATTGACGTGTCTACCGGTCGAAACATGCCAAAATAACAGGGTATTGAAAATCAATTACCACATAGGTAATTTTTAGTAAAATTAATTGTAAATAATTAATTCAGTCAAAAAGTATTGTTGTCCGACAAATTTCAAGCCGCGTTTTTTCAGTCCGACAGCTGGAAATCGGAATTTTCACGGGGTATGAAAAATCGATTACCACATATCTAATTTTCATTTTTTCCACTTTTAAATTTACTGTACAAAATAGTGATATAAGTGTCCGACGATTTAATGTCCGCAAATTATTAAAAAATCAATAAATCAATAAACGTGATGAAATTTAATTTTTTCACTCCAAAAATTTCATATTTATAAATGGTTATTAATTATTATTATGTAAATTATTATTTGTTTCAAATAAATAATTATAATATTGCTTATTTTATGCTTAAAAATTTAAAAGTTATAAACAAATGAAGTTATTTTTGAGGCGATTAATACGATCTTAGTGCATAATGCATTATTTCTAAATAAATTAATATTATACTTGATATAAAAATCCTTTTTTCTCTTTCAAGTTTTCATTCGCGTTTGTTATTTTTCTTTACAAAAATTTTCCTATTTTTCTAAAAGAAAATCCCAAAACTTTTGTGCATAATTTTTTTACACCATACATACTTTTTTGAAATCGTTTAATTCTTTTCTCGATATTTATTTGGCTAAATTGAGCATATAGAGATTTACAATTACAAGAATAAAACGAAAAATATATACAGGGTGTTTCAGAAAGACCTCCCGTAAATAAAGGGGGTGATAGTATGACAAAAAATGAGAATTTTTTGTCTTATGAACTCTATGTCTATCTCCTCTTGTTTTCGAGATACAGAGAGACAAAATAAAATTTTTTAAATAACATTTTTATGAAAATTTCCAAATGGTGCGAAATATTTTTATGAAATTTGGTAGTCCGAGGTTTTTAAGGGTGCCAAATACGCTAGTCTAATTATTTTTTGTATATTTCATAGAGGGCGCTAGTTATGCTACATTCTTATTACAATTTAAGTTATATTTTTTTTAAGGTTAGATTTTTTACCAGTCGGGCTCCAATTTCTATTGTACAATTTTATTTTCTAAAAATAATGTACTCTTGTTAGAACTTCCTAATGTGGACGATTTTCGAGAAAAAAGGCTTTTAATTAAACTCTTACAATATTACACTATAAAATAAGTGACTTTTCTCAAAGTAAGCTTGAGCTTTGAGAAGAGGAGATAGACATATAGTTCATATGACAAAAAATTCTTATTTTTTGTCGTCCTCACCCCCTGTATTTACGGGAGGTCTTTCTGAAACACCCTGTATTGTATATTTATATGGAATTTTGCTTAATACATGAAAATACCTTATTAGAAATTATAAATACATGTGCACATTTTTTACGAAATTTTTTTCATCATTTTTTGTCGGACTGACGATTTGCGGATATATTTTTGTCGGACATTACAATTTTTGCTTATAAAAAACACTTTTCTATCGTGTGTTATTTTTGTCCGACATGTGGTAATCGATTTTTCATACCCCGTGAAAATTCCGATTTCCAGCTGTCGGACTGAAAAAACGCGGCTTGAAATTTGTCGGACAACAATACTTTTTGACTGAATTAATTATTTACAATTAATTTTACTAAAAATTACCTATGTGGTAATTGATTTTCAATACCCTGTTATTTTGGCATGTTTCGACCGGTAGACACGTCAATGTCGGAGGAATTTCTGTCGGACAAATTTAAATCGGCATTTGCAACAAAATTTCCAGTTACTTAAGCTAAAAATAAAAGATGTGGTCTTGAGTTTTCAAGACCCCGGGAAATTGCCATGTTTTTGGACTTTTCCGAGTGGAAAAGCGGAGGAATCGAGAAAAGTCGCAGAGGAAAAATGTGGTAGACTCGTCAAAACGAAGCTCCTCAGGAGTTATAAAGTATGTGGTAATCAACTTTCCAGAGGGGGCCTGTACTGTGGACTATAATATTATTGTGTGTTTACTTAATATCGCCTAATGTATCATTTGCTGTTGTGAGACAGAAATTGAGAGACGACGAGACGACGAAGAAGGTGTAAAGACGAATACTCCTCCTTGAAAAATTGTTACTATTGTTATTCTCAAGAAGCTGTGTATTGTATTGCTAACTAAAACCCTTGACAAACATTAAAAAGCCTACAGTAATGTATGCCAAATCTGACAGAGTCATCTGGGCTTTGGGGTGGATCGATGACTTTCTGTTAGTTCATGTCACTCAGCATTTCTGATGCTTCTCCTTGTGTTGCTTAATAAATTTTCTGTTCTACAGATTTCTTCCTGTCATCGCTTGTTGTAAGTAATCCAAAAGATTTCATATTCTGACTACTACCGAGATGGTTCTCTTTTGTTTTAATGTCTTTCCAGTTAATATGCCTCTTCTTCCAGTTCTGGTTCAACAATTAGGGTTTCTTCAGCAGCTGGAGGACTGCTACGAATACCCTCAATTACTACCTCTGAACCTGCTAGAAGTATCATGTTATCTGACGCGTCAGCGGATCGATTTGGAATATTTCTTATTTCAGCAAAATCCATTTTTAATTTCCTCGTCCGTATTCAACATAAAAACTGTGTTCAGTCATGTATGAAGTCTAAGAATATCTGCTAGATGAATCCTTTTTACGGATATGATTTTCCCATTTGCTACTTCTAAAATAAAGTCAGGATCCTGCATTCTACAATGAGCTATGATGTGTGCTCCTATCATGGTAGGACTGGAGTCCGTGTCAAGGATGATTCTGCATTCTCGTCAGCATAATCGCTTTTGTATTACGAAATTGGTTCTGGTTATCTTACAGACTTCCTAGAGTGCTTCAGTTTTTTCATTGATTTATATTTCAGGAACTAGTTGAAACATTAGACCGGATTTCAGGAAAAAAATTAGTAAACCATTGCGCAACTTTCCTAATTTAAGCCATCCCGTATCATAGTTTACGAGTACAACATCCCTGCAGTGTTCCGATAAATAGTTCTAACCCGATATGCAAATAGCGAAAATAATGACAGACATTCTCGAAAATTAGAAATCTCTAAATTATCTTCTCGTTAAATAATGTAAGTATGTATGTACATTAGTGGACTATGTGTGCAGTACAGTGAAAAACGTATTTCATGGGTTTCAGTCAAAGCCAAAATATATTTTAATTTCTCAGAAATGACAACAATTATTTCTATTTCATATTATATAACTGTAATACTCACTTATACTGATGTGTTTAAATCAGGAATTTGATGTAATAAATATTTTGAAAATTACACTGGCCGACAAAAAAAAAGAATTTTTTTGATTTTTAGTTCAGATTTATAATTTCTTATAGATTTTGATGTGCTGAAACCAAATTTTCATCGTTTAGATTTTGGATGCTCAACACGAAACTGATGTCCAAATTGGGCGGATGACCCTTTTTAGGACCAAATGCTAAAAAAGGCAAAAACACAATTATATTGAAAAAGAAGTGCAATGTGTGTTTTCCTAGGCATGCGGCAAACCCTTGGAAGGGATTGCCTTCGCAAAGGCCCTACCAAGTTTTTACCCCTTCTGTGATCAGTCACACACCTTGGTTGACACTAGTTAGGTTAGGTTAGGCTATTCTTAAAAAACACCACACGCTTGAAATTTTTCAATAGAATTGTGTTTTCAGTTCGTTTTTTAAGTTTTACATGAAAAATCAGTCTTTTTTCTAAAAAAATAAGAGAGTAGTAATTTGTAGAAAATTGAAAGAAGAATCCGGAAATATGATTGCTGTTATTGCTATTATTGCTATTTTATTTAGAAAAATATGCAATCGATTTCCTGTATCTAAATTTTATGAAAAGGCCTCAGATTTTGGACAATATTTACATACATACATTTGTCAAATTTCAAATTATTTCACCTACTTCCTTTTAAATTATTTAAAAAAATTAAAACATTTTTTAAATGTAACGTTTAACGGAGCGTCCTAGATATTAAAAACTTTATGCGAGAGATTTCCCTTAAAATTCAACAAAAAATACGAGGATTCATTTTTGGTCACCGTTTGTGGATCACCCTGTATATGTAAAATTTTCAATGTTATTCCCAAATTTGGCAGACTTCATATCAGTGAAAATGTACATACCTAATTTAATTTATGTTGACAATATCTCAGATCATTTCCTATATCTTTTTATGTCATATATATTCTTTTATATTCAGTATAAAATTTATAGAAAACGTAACCGTCCTGTTGCTTTGGTCCCATTATTTTCTTTCACCCTTCATGTGCAGCGTAACCAGAAACTGATAACGCCGGGACATTATTCGACCCGCCAGAAACAAAAAAGCCTTTGCCCGCGAATCTGTCTGACGCTACCGGACCCAAGTTACGGCCTTATGAAATGCGGACTCGCAGATATGAACGCGTAGGCTGATCGACACCAAATTACTCCTCGCCCGCTGTCCCTTGAGCTTAAAGATGAGGCCTAGAAAATGGATAATAAATAAATAAACGTAATATTAAATCATTTCCCGCAGTTTATTTCTCATGCAGCTATTTTGTATTGGTCACAATAAGATCGAAATATATGCAACAAATTTTTATTATGTGTTATACCGAGGTTGCACACAAAAGTCCTCAGCCTCCTACCACTGTAAGGGAAAAAGATATTTTGATTTTGAAAAAAAAGCTGATAGATCTTATCGATTACTTCGTCAAGGAGGGCAACTTGATTTTTTCAAAGCAAATTGGAGATGTCACAGAAGTCGAAAGAAATTTTTCATTAGCAGGAACTTTGTAACAAGGTTTATCCGTTACTCTGTTCAATTCTAAACAATGTTTATCAAATCACGTTTTTCAAAAAATAGTTTCAGAGATATCGGGCTCTTCAGTCGGTGAGACACAAACTCAAACGTATTTTAGAGTTTCGACCTTACACAATGGAACAAAAATCATCCAAGTCAATTTAACAGTTTTTTTAAGGAATAGTGTAATAAAATATGCGAATTAAAAAACGTTAAACTGCAACAATTGTTCAAAACCATTTTCATTTTCGCTGATACATATTTCCCGTACTTCCTGTTCGTAAGAAAGTAAAGAGCGACAGGTAATTGCCGTACAGCTAGCATAAATCTTATTTATTAAGTCCGCGATATCTTCTATTGGTTCAGTATACACCATATCTTTTAATGTCCCCCATAGAAAAAATCAGGAGGCGTTAGATCTGGCGCCCTTGCTGGCCACCTAATTGGCCCATTTGTACCAGTCTATCTTCCAGGGCAGGATCTGTTTAAGTACTCTGTAACTACCTGTAGATTATGGGCAGGAGCACCATCTTGTTGTCACCACATATCCATTTGTGTCAAATGCCCCGTAACGTAACACCGAACATGTTACGTTACAGCTAGTGGTGAAGGAAAATTGTTGCATGGTACGTGTAACAAATTTGACACGCGTAACTAATCCGGGACGAACCATCAGTTGTCGGTTTTTAGTCGTCGCATCAAAGGGATGCGACTAAAAACTTTCTGCCACATATTGAGACGGGGTTACCCTTTTGGCCGTAACGTTGCCTATTGCAATTGCAGTGACAAATCCATTATTGCAGCCAGGTTCATACTGCGAGTTTATGTTCCTGTGTCGTCTCGTAACCTTATTTTGTTACGTTACGGAATGAATGATACGACCAAAACCACACATACTTTCGCAGCGAACCGTGTCACCTTTTGCAACAGGCCGTAACATGTTCGTTGTTACGTTACGGAGCATTGCCACGAGTGGATACCCGCCTTAATAAATTTAAATTGTCGTTTTGCAAAAAATGTAAATACCGTGCACCAGTCCCTCAAAGAAAAGAGGACCATTCCATCTAATATGTCACACCACACATTTATTCCAAACTTATTTTGATTGACAGTTTCTTTTGTCCATCTCGGATTATTCTCGGACCAATAATGACATTTGAGACTATTGACGAGACCATTATTATGAAATCGACTTTCGTCAGTCCAACAAATTTTTTTAAGGATACTGTTGTCTTGTTACAAAATTGAGAAACGAGATAGACAATCTAACCGTCTTTCGGGACCTTCGGGTCGTAAATGGTGAACAATATGTGCCTTGTATGGATGGAATTTGTTCTGGAAACTATCCTATGACATGATATGTAATTGATATCTTCTTCTTCTTCTCTTCTAGTTGTTGGACCTAATAAGTCTCAATGCACCGCGGCCTAATTAGGCCTATTGTGCGTCCTACTACTAGTCCTACTCAGTAAATAGTTTTGTCCTTTTGACAAAGTTTAAAAGCTTCCTTGCTGACACTTCTCTCAGTTCCTTGGGATCTAAATAGGGATTCCCCAAGAGCGTTATTCTACTACGTGCAAATCCCGGGCACTCGCCTAAGATATGCAGAGAAGTTTCATCCGCCGAGTCACATCCTCGGCAGACCGGATCGTCTACAAACTTTAACTTATGTAGATGTTTCCTATAATGTCCTGTTATGAGTCTCGTCACTCTCCTGAGCCGGATTTTATTCAAGCTCAGTAAATCGTTTGCTTATTTCTACGAAGGCTATTCCATGAGCTCCTTAGAATGGCTTTGTTCTGACCTTGAAGTCCAGTATTTCCTATGTTCTGTCTCGGTTCATTTGCCCAGAACCCGCCTGACCACACTGGGAGATGTACCACAGAAGGGCTCCGGGTCAATGAACTCTGTCTTGGATCCCTTCCTAGCACGTCCATCCGTTTTCTCGTTCCCACAAATGCCTTTGTGTCCTAGCACCAAACACAGTCTAACTGTATTATTGGTGGCCAGTGCAGCCAGCATTTGTAAACAATCCCACACAAGTTTTGAACTCATCTTGTGTGGGCCTAAAACATTAATTGCAGCTTGACTATCAGAGAATATATATATGAGTTTACGTTTATAACCTCTACGTACATTCTCTGCCAGGCACGCCTTTATCGCGAAAATTTCTGCTTGCAATATCGTAGGAAACGCTCCTAGACTGTAGCTTGCACTCCATCTAGGTTTGAGTCCATATATTCCTGCACTCGACCCTCTGGCCATTTTGGAGCCATCCGTAAACCATACTAGGCTCCATCTTTCCAAGGTATCAAACTTTTCCTCCCATTCCATGTCCATAATATGAACTACCTCTCCAGTCGTTGTTATTACTGAGTCGATATGCTGCTAGCCGTGCTTCTTTTTCCACCACTATATGCAGCGGTGGTAGATTTAGCATGACTTCTAGCGCCGCTGTCGGGGTCGAAGCCATCGGCAAAGCAGGCCAGTCTTTGAATTCTATTCAATTTTTTCCTCGCTATGGTCTGTGTTTTTTGCCACCATACTACCGCACCATAAAGAATCATATGTCTTACGATCGATGTATACATCCAGTATGACATCTTTTTCTTCAGTCCCCACGTGCTCCCAATTTTTCCAAGTGTGCATTCCAGGTAAGCTTACTATCCAGTATTACTTCTAGATATTTTACTTCCCTGGAAATCCGAATACACCTCTCCCCTATTATAGGTTCAGAGAGTCCAGTCAAATGTCTGGTGAAGGGTACTACAATCGATACGTTAGTTGCTTCTGAAATATTTCTACTTGAAGATTGAGGATTATCTTCCATTTGTTGCAAAACTTCCGCTGTTGCTAGACCATTTGTCACCGTATTTAAACGTTTACGTTTATTGATATTGAAACTTCTATCCTGCAAAAGATGTCTTTTCAACTTTAAAAAGGTTTTCTAATCTGGACATCTTCTGTTAGGGAATCGTGCAGAATATAGATCTCACTGTAGCTTTCATAACATACAATTATAAGCTGTGACGGGAAGGCCAACTGTACTTACAGAAAATGTCGTCGATAATATACAGCAACGAATAAATCAAAGTCCTACAAAGTCTGTATCAAAGTCGTCCACTCAAACAGGGAACTTTTTTTGTTAAGCTCATGCAAATATCCTCAAATTTAGTTTCTGTCCCTAAAATGTTTTAACTTTGAAATTTGAATTTGAGATTAGATTGAAGTATAGTTAATATCCTAAAATTTTCATTTTAATACTTTCAGTTGGAACATGCCATAAATCTTTACAAAAGCCACCCATACAAGGTAACTGTTGTGCAGCAACTATTTGCCATAAACTATGGAAGACGATTGCAGTACTGTCTGAGGTATATAGAACACATGAATAATAATTTGTTGGATTTGTCGTCGTTTACTGATGGTTTCATATATTAGGTTATACAGTATGTCCACGGATGTGGGGTGTAAATGAGAAAAAATTTTCAAGTTGAAATTTGAGTTTCTGTGCCTTAAACTAGGAAGTTGAAAAAATTAGTCCAATTAATTATTGTACAGGGTGTTTTTACGATGAAATTTCAAAAACTGTCAAGAGTAAAGTACCTTTGTTTTTAAAAATATCAAAAATATTTACTTAAGAAAGTTATTGAGAACTAAAAGTTGTCAACTTTCAATTTGATCGGCCAACTTTGTTTTTTACTTTCCTTTTCTTTGGATTCAAAGCAACGGCAATCTGTTATTTATTTATGTTAATCCCATATGTTAAATTGGCACATTAAAAGCAGTTTGATCAACTTTGCTGATTTAGAAATGTTAACGCAAGAACAAAAATCTTTACCTACGACCACTACTGTAAGTACTTAAAAACACACTGTCTTACGCACTCAATTACGCACTCATAGAATTACGCACTCGCCGCTACGCGGCGTCGTGCGTAACTTTTCCATTCGTGCGTAAAATGCTTTTTACAACACTTATTACGTAATATACTATTATTGTACTGTAATGCTATGGTTTGAGAGAAAAAAAATTCGTATAGTGCAGTAATAAAAAAAATCCGGGGAAAAATGGCCTAATATGTATAGGTACCATTAATTAAATGGTGTCAATAACTCTCTTTAGTAAATATTATTTATATTTTTAAAAACAAAGGTACTTTACTATTGACAATTTTTTTAAATTCATCGTAAAAACACCCTATGCATTAATTAATTGGACACATTTTTTCAACTTCTTAGTTTAAGGCCGAGCAGTGATGAAGTCCAGAAGCTCAAATTTCAACTCGAAAAATTTTTGTCGTTCACCCCTACGCGCACTCTCAATCCGTGGACACACTGTATAAATAGCCAAAACTATAGAACCTGGGCTGCAGAAAATCCTTATACATTTGTAGAAACCAGTTTACATCCCTTAAAACTAGGCCTTTGGGTAACGATGTCAAGAATATAACAGAACAACTGCAAAATGTGTATGAAAATACGCACAGGGGAGTAAATTTGTGTATAACTCGTGAAGGGCATCATTTTGGACATAATATGTAGTTTTTATCGCAAATATGATATAGGTAGTGAATTTGAATTAATTTTATATTGCAGCGAAGAACAATGGTTTGTAAATTAATGTAACTTTTTCGTAATGCTATTCTATCTGTAATAAAAAGTCAACTGTCTATCTTTGTTTTACTATTAGCCCAGTAAATGAAAAAAAAAACTTAAAAAAATTCTTTTCAGATTGAAACTTGGTTTAAACGTTAGTTTATGCAAAAAGAAATAATATTTCCCAAAAAGTATCAGTTTAAAACAAGAAGATCATTGTTTAAACAATGATTATAATGTAAAAATTACTAAAAATTGAGTTTTTTAGCTGTATTAAAAAGCGCTCTCCAACAGGAGTTTTTGCTTTTGTTTATACTTATAGGCTTTCAAAAAACGCTTCATTTGAGACCTGCTAAATTAAAATCCATTAACAATTTGTTTAATTGCAATTGCAAACAAACAGCGAAATTTGAATTTGCTATAAATACTCGTATAAGAAAAGAGCATAAATCGTATCTAAACTGCAGTAAAAGTTGTATTTTGTTACCCCTAAGAAACTGAAAATTTGGTAAAAAATTACTTATTTGTTTTCCTGTTTTTGCATTTATTTATTAATAGCATTTTTTCAGTTGCAAAAACGCGGTTGTTAACGTTATAATAAAGTATCTTATGAGGGCTCATTTGTTTCGTCTTTTCAAGATATGCAATTATTGTAAATTGTAATTTCGTAGGCTAACCTCCTCAAAACGGCGTATAAACGAATAGTGTAATTTGTTTATAAAGTTTTTTGTTAATAACTTTGCGAATAATGCATATTTTTTAAAGCCGCTTTGATATTCGTAATCCTGGTAATTTTCCACGAATGTGTGTAATAGGGTAAAGTGGTGAAATACGCCCCAGCGGGGAAAATGCCCCACTGCATCAAAGTACAACTTCTGTGACATAGATGGAAGCACTAGTTGTAAATGTGCAAGCAGACAGACATTACTGACGATGTATAAATGTTGCACGAACATTGAATCTGTTTTCTATTTTAGAAAATAGTTTTTAAGTGAAAATATAGTTTAGGAAGTCAGCAAACTTTGTGGATGAGTTCCAACATTTATTAATTTCACTTCAGCGTAAATGTTTTTGCAAAACCTGACTGTGTTGTGGGCAACTGGTAAACATAACCTATCAAATACACTGTGCACCGCATTGTTGGTGCATTTTTCTAGTTCGGTGGACTGCTGGGGCCTTTTTCACCAGCATTTTTTAAAAACGCCCCATCAAAACCAGGCAAATAAGCCCCACGTAGAAATACCTTTTTCAACATCGTTTTTCTATATTTTAGTATACAAAATGGGGAAAAAATACGTGAGGAAAACAACAAGAGCCAACTGGAGCGAAGAAACTTTAAGAGAGGGAATGGAAATGATATCTATTGGTCGAATGGGCACCAACGAGGATAGCAGAGTCTATGGAATAGCTTCGCGTACCATCAGAAGGCATTTAACAAAAGCAGATGCAAAAGTACGTTTGGGGCGTTGTCCAGAGTTGGGGTTTCAGCATGAACAAAGACTTGTCAAGCACGTAAAAGAACTGGAAAAAGTGGGTTTTGCACCCGATGCTGCTAGCGTGAAAAAAATGGATCAGCTGGTGATGATTGGTTTCGGGCATTTCTGCGCCGCAATAAAGAGCTTTCAATACGCAAGTCAGAAGGTCTGTCTGTAGCCAGGGCCAAAGGTATGAACAGAAATGATGTAAAAAATTATTTTCAATTGTTATTGGAAATTCTGACTACGAATGATTTGCTTCATAAACCTGGAAAAATATTTAATGTCGACGAGACGGGAATTCAAGTCAACAATAAACCGGAAAAGGTAGTGGCAACAAAAGGTGCCAAAGATGTTTATTCGATAACCAGCACCGAAAGAGGTGAAAACATTTCTTTGATTGGCTGTTGCAACGCAGAAGGCTATTTTATGAAACCTGTTTTAATATTCAAGGGAAAAAACAGGAAAGAAGAGTTCTCTGACGGACTTCCGCCTGGTTCCGACGTATTTATGAACCCTAAGTCGTCGTACATCAACAGTGAATTGTTCCCCAGATGGTTCAAAGATTATTTTTTGCCAAAAAAAGGCGAAGGAAAAGCTGTTCTGATTCTGAACGGCATGCTTCTCATTGCAATACAATCGAATTGTTGGATTTAGCTTCAGAAAACAACGTGGTGTTGTTATGTTTGCCTAGCCACACTACACAAGCCCTACAACCACTTGACAGATCATTTTTTGGTCCCCTAAAAACCTACTTTTCCCAGGAGGCCAAAAACTGGATGATACAACACAAAAACAGAAAACTCTCTAGAACAGTGATTTCGTCATTGATTGGCAATGCATGGGTTAGAGCAGCAACTGTAGCCAATGCAATCTCTGGCTTTAAGGCTTGTGGAATTTTTCCCTACAATCCGCAAGCTATTCCAGACCATTTTTTCTCCATTTCTGACGCAGCAACAGCAGCGGTAAATAAAGAACATCTACAAAGTATTAGAGACTCACCCGTGGCATCCACTTCTACAAAGCAGTTAACATAGCGAAACTTATCAACCCCAACACCCATGGCATCCACTTCTACAAACCAGGTGAACCAACAAACCTTTTTAAATCCAACCCCTACGACCTTCACTTCTGAAAATCGGAATAACCAACGAACCTTATCAAATTCAAGTGATGATGATGAGGAAAAAGAGACGTCTTCAAAATTTCTTCGAGAAAGTAATCCACTTCCTCTTATTCCTTTAGACCCCCCAAAACGAAAACAACATGCGTTAGAATTAATTAATCTCCAATAAATCGAGTAAAGAGACGCCTTCTTCAAGAGAAAAAGAAAGTTGGTCCTACTAAAACTGGCGCTAAAGCAAAAAGTTATGCCAAAGCTGCTACATCTGCAGTTGGTCATAACAAGAAAGAAAGATCAAAGCAAAATGGAAAGAAGAAGAAAGGAAATTACAGCTCCTCTAGTTCCGAAAGTGAACCAGAAATGAGTCCATCTGGCTCTGATGAGCTTTCTGATGAAGCAGAAGATTGTTGCATCCAATGTGGTGAATATTATTATTCAACCAAGTCTCGTGCTGACTGGATTCAATGCACAAAATGTAGAAAATGGCTCCACGAAACTTGTACGAGCTATGGAGATGTGTGCAATAGATGTGGACCATTCCCAAAAACGAAAACCAAGCAATTAATATAATGTTTTGCATCGGGGCGTATTTGACATGATTACAGGCGAAAACGCCCCACCTTGACTTATAAAAAAAATTATAATTTTAGAATGTAGATGTTTAGTTTTCCAAAGATTTATTTTTTTTTAATAGAAGAGTACTTATATTTTGTTATACTCATGAAATAATATGTTGAAATACATTACTATTTTTGAAGTTACAATTTTTTTTCAAAATGTGGGGCATATTTAACCAATTTACCCTATGCATAATAGTATTATTTTTTAACATTAAATTACATATTATATTTTACAACAGGTAAGTAAATTAAAACACTCGATTCTCATTAAAATAAACTTTATACATAAAAAATATGTCATTTTCTGATTTTTTTGCATAAAAATATTGTTTTTTAAGAAAATTGTTTATTGGTACCATTGTCAATAATTATTTCTCGAAAAAATGCGAAAAAATTTTTTTTTACAAAATTAATAGTTTATAACAGATTAATAATTAATAATTATTGCAAAATGGACGTGCAGTTGTTATTATTTTCATTAAAGATTAAAAAAAGAAAACGTTAAAATTGGTTTCAGGAGATATCACAAAATTTTCGGTTAATTAAGATTTGAAGTCTCGATTTCCACTTTTGAACGTTTCTGTCATGTTTCTGTCTTATTTACCCCACCACATTCCAGGTGTAAAAATGTATTCAAGGACGTTTTTAAAAGGTAAAACATTACTATAAAATGCATTTTTTTCGATATCTTTAACCGTTATTATGAAGTTCAAGGGTTGATTGATTTATTCCCGAAATCAAGTCTTAATATTTATTAAACAAGTTATGAATTTAAAAAAAAAGACGCTATCTCGGCTAAAAATGGTCCCAGAACAATTTTTTTTTAATTCGTGAAAAATTACCGGGATTACGAATATCAAACCGACTTTAAAAAATATCATTCTTCGCAGTCATTAACGAAAAACCTTATAAACAAATTACACTATTTGTTTATACGCCGTTTTGAGGAGATTAGCCTATGAAATTACAATTTCCAATTGCATATCTTGAAAATATA
This sequence comes from Anoplophora glabripennis, assembly GCF_000390285.2. Lineage (NCBI taxonomy): Eukaryota > Metazoa > Arthropoda > Insecta > Coleoptera > Cerambycidae > Anoplophora > Anoplophora glabripennis. Next base: position 122,920 of record NW_019416843.1, read on the forward strand.
AGTAAAGACGAAACAAATGAGCCCTCATAAGGTCCTTTATTATAACGCTAACAACCGCGTTTTTGGCATTGAAAATATGCTATTTCTAATAAATAAATAAAACTGGTAAACAAATAAATATTTTTTAACAAATTTTCAGGGTTTCTTAAGGGTAACAAAATACAACTTTTACTGCAGTTTAGAGACGATTTATGCTGTTTTCTTATATTTATAGCAAATTCCAATTTCGCTGTTTTTTGTAATTATTTAAACAAATTGTTAATGGATTTTAATTTAACAGGTCTCAAATGAAGGGTTTTTTGAAAACCTATAAGTATAAACAAAAGCAAAAACTACTGTTGGAGAGCGCTTTTAATACAGCTAAAAAACTACATTTTTGGTCATTTTTACATTATAATCATTCTTTAAGGGCCCCATATTCTTTAAATAGTGTTTTCCGCAAAGACAAATAATTTCAAACATTTAATAACTGAATAATCTAAAGCTTATCAAATAATAGGAATGTTATGTCATGCCATCTGGGTATTTTCAAAGACGCCGCAGTAAAACGAATAAACAGGTGCAAAAAACGATCAAACCATCAAGGTTTTAGGTACTGAAATCTACGAAAATACTAACTTTTTTATATATAATTCCACATGTAAATATTCTTATAACATTTACTTGCTTAGTCCTACATATAAAATTGTTTACTTTTATTTATAAGTACGTGAAAATAATTCTTAAAATGTNTTCTGTCATGTTTCTGTCTTATTTACCCCACCACATTCCAGGTGTAAAAATGTATTCAAGGACGTTTTTAAAAGGTAAAACATAGCTATCAAAAACTACATTTTTGGTCATTTTTACATTATAATAATTCTTTAAACAATGATCTTGTCGTTTTAAACTGACACTTTTAGGGAAATATTATTTCTTTTTGCCTAAACTAACGATTAAACCAAGTTTCAATCTGAAACGAATTACCTTTTGATTTACCTGTATTACAAATTTCATTTACTGGGCTGTATGTACTTAAATAAAAATAATAATAAACTGTTATAGGTTCACATCATGTTCTCTTTGCTTTTATCAAAAAATTTGCAATTTGTTCATTAACAAATGAAGTTTTCTGCTTTTAATAAAGTTAAAAGCATTTCAACGAAAAAACAAAAGTATGTTTGGGAAGCATCCAATATTAAATTACGTAAGTATGTGTATTAAGTTTAATATCGATAGTTCATGTCAATCAATTTTAAAAATAATTTTATTTAATTACATGTGACCCCTTCAACCACTCCACTGAGGTTTAAAGATTTTTATTTGCTCCTATCAACTGTGAATTGTTGGTTGCTTATGCCCGACGGTCACGTGGCTTGTAAACATTTATGAAGGCTCTGAAATTTTTAAAGTATCTAACGATCTGCCCCATTTTCAAAAGTATCTAGCTTTAATTTGTTCAATTGTAACGATTTTATTATTAGTCTATATAGTAAATGAGTATATGACCTTATATCTTGTTTATTTAATAAATGTTTAAATTGAATTCAATTTCACTTACGTATTGATAAATTAAAAAAACATTAGCAGTACATGTCAGTTGTAGATGAATGATTCTTAATCTTTAAGGATATCCCCCTTTTGATTTCCTGAAAATAATCAGTATATTTCTAACAGATTGCGATTTGTTTGTACTTATTTTAGTAAGCATAACCGAGATTATTATATTTCTCGCTGAGGAAGAATTTTTATTGGCACAATAGCAACCAAACTTTCCTATTAGTAAATAGGGAGGAATGGGTCACATAAAATTTTAATTTAATATTCCCCGGCGGTTCGGTTTAAAATGATAATCCTGGCCCGGGGCCTCGGGTTCTTGCTCTAAAAGGAAAGGAAGTATGCAGTGGTCGATGAATGGGTTTGATATTTCTTTGAGCAATCTGTTAGACGTAAGAGTGCGCAGGTCAAAAATAAATGATTTTCTCTACGAAATTCCTCAGCTTTATTTCGCTTAGTTTTCAAGGCGGTTCTTAATTTCCAGGGGGCGGGAGGAGAGGAAGAAAGAATTTTCGACGAGTCGCGATTTCGCCCTCGGCGGGCCTGGCTCCTGAAACTGTTTCATTTTACAGGCTGCTGTGCACAATAAAGAATGTGCGATAAAACTGAAAATGTTTAAGACAGAAACGTTAGAGTTTGAAAAGGATTTTTTTTCTACTAACGTGTGTAAAACAATAATATATTAGTACAGGGCGTAAATGATAAGTTTAGCCAAACTTTAATGACGTATTCTACCGATGAAAGTAAGTTTTGCCCTATAAAAATTTTTGATAGGACGAAATTTTTGATATGGAGTTACAGGGTGTTAAAAGTTTCAAATATTTATATTATTTTTCCTGTAACTTCACTGGCAAAAAAGATTAAGTAATAAAATTTCTGGGATGACATTTTTATGTAGGGTATATTTTTTTCATGGATAACTTATTCCAAAATATACTCCAGGGGCGTAGTTATTGCGAGAGTAGAGGACCTTTTTTGAAAAAATATCGTACGCCACTGGTTTTTGCCACTAGTTTTTTAAATAATTTTAAATGTTTTTAAAATGTACAATCAATTTGTCGCAATAAAGTATTCTTGTGAAGTATCTACTGGTCTTTAGATAATTGGGAAGTCAAATAAGAAGATACTTAAGTACCTACATTGCTATTTACCATTTTCTATTGATTGCTAAATGTGTAACAATAAATTCAATATCTGATATTTTTGAGAGACTTCAAAACACTACACAACGCCACTGTTCTGTGTGTTACTGGAAATTCTATTAGGATAACGTTGTCGATGTAATTGTAAAGCTACAATAGTTTTTTTTTTCATTCATAATAATTCTGCGGCATATCAACTTCGTCATTAAAATCATTCATTTTGTTTTAAGTTAAACTTGAAAGGTGACAACAATTACAAACAAACCGATATGTAACAGATAGCAGTATGTAAAATTGTTTTTCCAGAGCCTTCTATTTGATATGATTTAGAAAGCGAGCACAGTAAACTAAAGTCAGAGGCTGAAAGTTTTTTTCATTTTTTTTCAAAAATTTCGTTATACCTTAGACATACAAATTTTATATGTTTAGAAAAAAAATAAAAAAATCTATCAAAACGTGCAACAAAATTTATACAATCCCATTAAAAAAATATTGATGACGTCACCACTCATCTACAGTGTAGATTCCAGTGTGATAAAAAATTGTGCGTCACTATAAAGAAAATAACATCCCATTTAAAATATATATGAGACGTTCCATGTTAACCGGGACACCGTTCTCTCCATAAATAAAAGCAAGGAAAAAATACGTTTAAGCTCTCAAAATATTCGTATACTCAAGAGCTTTCGAATAAACGATGGCCATTTTTGGGAAATTTTCGAAATTCAAAATAGCAGACTATAATTAGAAATGAAAAAAAAAAAAAAAATTGTTCAGTATTAGTAACTGACATTTTTCTCTAGAAAAAAAGGACTTTTTGTTTAAAAGTAGCTTCTTTCATGTTTTTTTGACGTACTGACTTTGAGTTAGTGGGTTATAAAGTCTAAAAAAATAGGGGCAATTAAAACGAGTCTTATTTTGACCATTTTTTGGCCTCTTTGGCTATATTTCTCTATAAGAAATAAAACTGGATATTTCTCTATAAGAATCTATTTTTATGTTTGCACATGCACATACTGACTTAGATTTTTGTTATCTTGAATACTTACTAATAAAATTTGGGTGATGAAATCTGATCTGATCTGACCAGTTTTTTTCATTTTTTGACCATATTTATTTGGAAAATAGAATATTTGAATAGAAGACGCTAATTTTATACTTTTTGACCATCTGGCTTCAATTTTTGAAGACTTGAATATAAAAAAAAATTGGGTGATGAGATCTGACCATGTAATTTTACAATTTTTTGGCATTTTTTGACCACATTTGACCTGGTAAAAATGATATTTGTCTGGAAAAATATGTTTTTATGTTTTTTGACATAATTTCGATTTTTGGGATCCTAAAGTACAAACAAATTTAGGTTGCGAGGACTGGCCATTTTTTGACAATTTTTTGGCATATTTTGGCATCAAGCCTTAAACCTAACAACCTTAACTAAGGCGTCAAGATCCAAAACTAAATGTCTAATTAATCAGAACTCTAGTAATTTAAACCTGCCTAATTAATTTCCTAGGTGTCAAAAGATTGTCAAAAAATGGCCAGTTCTTACAACCCAAATTTGTTTGTACTAAAATAATCGAAATTATGATGTCAAAAAACATAAAAACAACTTTTTCTATACAAATATCATTTTTACCAGAAATGTCAAAGAATGTCAAAAAATGGTAAAATAAAATGGGCAGATCTCATCACCCGAATTTTATTAGTCTTCAGGATAACAAAAATCTAACTCGGTATGTCAACAAACATCAAAATAGATTTTTATAGAGAATTATCATTTTTCCGGACAAATATGATCAAAAAGGCCAAAAATGTCAAAAAATGGTCTCTTTTAATGCCCTAATTTTTTTAGACTGCATAATACGATAACTCAGTCAGTACGTCAAAAAACACAAAAAACTACTTTTAGACAAAAAATCCTCTTTTCCAGAGAGATATGGTACAAAAACAAAAAAATGTTCTAAAATGTCTGTTACTAATACTCCTACCACTTTTGGACTTTAAATTCGGATTCAGTATGTCCAAAATCGTAAAGCTTACTATTAGACTGGGATATTTTCCATGGATAGATGATTTTAAGCTAGGTACTGAACAATTTTTTTAAAATTTTTAATTATAGTCATCATTTTGTGGACTCCATTATGAATTTCGAAATGTTCCCAAAAATGGCCATTGTTTATTCGAAAGTTCTTGAGTATACGAATATTTTGAGACCTTAAACGTATTTTCTCCTTACCTATACATTTGGAGAGAACGGTGTCCCGGTTAACATAGAACGTCCCATATACAGGGCATTTCATTTCCGGTGCGCCAAAAGAACACAAATGATAGAGAAAATAATTTTGAGCAAAAAAGTTCTTATCGACATGTGTCCGAAAAGGCCGCCTGTGGCGCTACGCCCCTTTAAAGGGGCCATTAAGACACAATTTTATTACAATATCTCGAAAATACTTCGAAATAAATTCATAAAATTTTATACAGAGGTACCATTTATTACGAGGAAGCCAAGGTTTAAAATCAGTAATTTTTTTATTTGTCAAAATCGTAATTGTTTTTTCGAAAATCGAAATTCTTGACCATTTCTACATAAAAAAGTTATACTTGTTTCATTACGATATCTGCAACGGTTTTCCAGAAAAAGTCGATTTTAACTTCTTATGCTTCTACTGAATATTAATGTGTTCAATAGACATCGAAATATTACATTTTTGTTCGATTTGACAGTAGCTGTTATTATTGTTATAAATATGCAAAAATTAGTGCTTCGGTATATGCATATATCCGTTTTCGGACACAAGTCGATATGAACTTTTTTGCTCAAAATTACTATCTCTATCATCTGTTTTCGTTTAGCACACCGGAAATGAAACACCCTATATACTTTACAGGGTGTCCAAAAATGGGTAAACCAGTTATAGCTCAGGGTCTTTATAATCAATAGATAAAATGTAAAAAAAATATAAAATCAGAGATACAAGGTGTAATCTGTTTTTTGATTGTATCCTCCAAACGAATTGATTAATTTAAATTGTTAAAGGTGTAGTAATTTTTTTGTACAGTACTTCAACGCTACTGAACTTTTTGCCAAAATAAGAATATTTTCTAAAAGAGCAAGGTAAGTTACATAGGAAAGATCCTCTTGCCTTAGAGGACAGAAAACTGAAAAATGTGACTTTAACTCTTTTCTTAGCAATATGCATAAAGACAACGTAAATTTAAGTGACTTTGTTTCACGCAAGGTGTAAAAGTTAAAAAAAATGGATGGCAAATGAAATTGAAAGAATATCATATTCAGGTCTGGTGATTTAGGTGGCCGGTGAACTGATACATCATGTTTAATCCATCTTTATTCGTAGGTTTCATTTAGGTACTTCCGAAACAGTAATGAAAAATAAGAAGGAACACCATCGTGCATGAACCACAAACCACGATTGATATTCAGTGGTAAATACTGCAGGTAATGCCTCTCCTAAAAAGTGTATGCAAGACCGTTTATTTAGACAATACCAAGTTTAGGCAACCTATCCAGATATTTAATCTAAAGCAGTGTTGATCTAGCTTCAATAACAGCATCTCGGTCAGCCTAAATACTGTCTCATAATGAAATCTGCCGAGTTAAGGTGACTTCTCAAAACTCAACTTCTCATCAATTCGCACAACGTTAGTTTTCCCATTTTCTCCAAAATTTGCTTTTCTGTATCGGATGTATAAATAAATCAGAAGCTTCCAGAGTTGAAAGAGTTTTCACAAAATTTTCCACAGTTCAGAACTGTTGATGCCTGGTAAATATTGGAGCAGAATGACTGGACTGGAGGATAAATCTCAGCATACAGATATTGGTGTACACTGACATTTATATTTTTTTAAATAACTTTGCAATGTATGCAAACAAAAACAATCACAGTGCAACTTTTAACACTGATAATGAATATATCTGAACAGAAAAAGTATTTTGTCCTGTTTACAGTATTTTAGGTATTCTATAGGTTCATTTTTAGTGAATAAAATCAAATTTCAATAACTAGTGACTGAATTTTTTAGATAGTGAAATAAAATAATTGTAATCTTTCTAACACCTGTATATGTATTGTTCCCAATAAACGATCAGTACTTAGATGGACATACTCACCAAATTTTAACCCCTCCCCACTTTCTCATTATTCAAACGGGAAATGACCTTTGCAGATATCAATATATTTCACTAAAGACGTTTACTATTTCACATAGTATTAACTTGTTGGACAGTGAATTATTTCTTCATAAAAAATTAAGTGAATTATATATTTTACATGAAATTTGCGAGTAAATAACTCTTTCATTATAAATGAAACGCAAATGTCGAGCGGGAGTATTATAAATAGTATTCATTCTACAGGTAGTATTTACTTTCGTATACATCCCGTATATATAAGTGCGTGTACGCGTGCGTATAGAAATTTCGTTTTACGTTTTATGTTGTCTCATGAGTCGTTATATTCACTGGGCGTGATTCATTTATATTATATAACACTGCGATATTAGATATGCAAATGAAGGTTCCCAGCGTTCCTGGCGGCAACACACTCAACTAATTGGCAACTTCTTAATGTCGTTTATACTTACTTTGCGAAGCAAAGCACGTCTCTTTGATAAATTTACTTCACTATATTCTAATACAATTCCGAGAAGACATTGTTCCTCCATCAGGGAACCCAGGCTCTGGCTTAACGAGACCTTTACAAAGAACTGTACTCCTATTCCAGTTTCTTTTAAACACTGTTTAGTACAAGAGCCTGACGAGAGAAAAAGTAGCAGTTGCATATATTATTTCTTCTACTTAAAAATAAATTAAATTACAAACGATACATTTTACGTTTCAGCGTCTAAAATGAAATAAGGTGGAAAGTTCGCAATTGAATGTGTCCTCGAATTAAATTCATATCACATTAACTTGAAGAGAATATTTGAAAAGTAAATAAACAAAATGAGAAAACTCGATTGTCAGGCATATTTTTTGCAAATAGAATATCTTTTTCTAAACCTACCGACTTACCACACTGATACGATGAAAACTTTTTTGGAACCCGTGTTGGTGCAAAGTAGAACTGATGATAACCTAAAATTAACCTGGCAACTTTTCTGTTTACTACAGAAAACGTGACAAAAAGAAGACGACATGCTTTTTACGTTAACAACTATTAACCTCTTTTTATGCAGTACGTAACCCAGAGGCTATTCTAGAGATCCCCAACAAGTTTTAACAATTTTAATTATTATTAACTTTAAGCACCGTTTTGTAGCTTCAACAGTTTTTATATTGAGAATGTTTACTAATAAAAATACTTGTAGTAATTTATAATAATAATAATTAACACATATAGATACTTATAAATCAATATACTTTACCTGTACTGGACAAATGCATTATACCGTATAGTACGGCGGTTTCTCTTACTTTTCAAGAAATTTAGACTTTCCAGAAAATTTGAATGGCAAAAACTGAATCCGGTACCGTGATTCGTTTAAGAGACACAAGGCGTTTTTATAATTCTATTGTATCCTGACAAAATTCAGTGTGCCTTACATTATTTTGTTTATTTATTTTTTGTCATTGATACGTCAAATATACTCCTAACACACTTAATTGTAGAAGAAAAGTAACACAGGTGCAAAAAAGTTGTCCCCAAAACCAAATCTACTGTGGTAAATGCTCCATCACCTTCATCACTGAAATCCTACGTTTAGTAAGTGTTTGCTTGAGCAAACCTCCGGAAACTAGCCAACGCATCATATTCGTGGGGTTGATTGCATTGCATATTTCGGGTATTCAAAAACTCTTGCAAATTCAACTTCGTGTAAATACCAGAAACTCATCTCTAAAAACTCAAAAGTCAACTAAAATTCTATATTTGGCGGATCAAGTCACAAACTCAAACCACAAATTTAAGCCCGATGACAACGATATGAACGTATCCTATCCAGCAGATGAGTGATGCCAGCTTATGCAATATCCTGTGATTCCTAACCCACAGATACTGCACACAGTAGCACAGGTACATCCTGGACATAAGACAAAATCAGTTTTGTAACGCTGCAATTTTTTATGGATACCAAAACCTCCTACCCTATGAAACAACAAAATCTGCTACAGTTTACATTCAATGAGGTTTTTCTTTGCATGCGGTTCTGCAAAATAGTCCCTCTGTAATCATGACTACCTGAAATCTCTGAAGAGTATTGTAAGTCAAAATCAGCTCAGATACACCTAAATCAGCATAGTGGTTTTTAGTGATTCTTTTTTTTTGTATCGCTCTCTTTGATCTTCAAACGATCTATCTAAAGGATTCCTTATTCTCTTCCTTTCTTTTATAAATATAGCTCTTTTTCGCATCCAACAGTATTCTGCTTTTGTATTTTCATGATCTAAGTTAAAAAATTGTAGTCCGATCTGCCGAAGATGTGACTCGGCGGATGAAACCTTTCTGCATATCCTGAAGAAGTGCTCAGGATTTGCACGTAGCATGGCGCTTCTAAGAAAACTCTATCCGGAACCCAAGGAGCTGAGAGAAACGTCGGCAAGGAAGCTTTTGAACTTTGTAAAACTACTTGCTGAATAGGACTAAGTAGTGGGACACACAATAGGCCTGATAAGGCTGCGGTGCTATGGGACTTGATTAGAACCAACCACTAGAAGATCAAGAAGAAGAATAGATACACTAATTTAGTGGTTATTTAGACTACGTATTCATGTAAAATTAGCTTACACAATTAAACATAATATCGTTGAGCCAAAACACTTTTTACCACAAATTTTCACTTGCATTATATATTTGATGATAAATTTTTAAATGTAAAGGTAGAACATAACATTTGTAACGATACCCCGTAAGTAGCAAATACATATAGTTAGTGATTCTAAATAATTGTACCCGAAATATTTAATTTTACGCAACGTATGACATGCGTATATTTTATTTATATTGTGTATGCAAACTCCATTGCAAAAATGTAAAATTTAGTAATTCATAATTTGTAGAAGTGCAGTAATATTCATATTTTCGTTTTGAGTACCAGCAGTTGCTTCTAAAAGTAAAAAAATAAACAAGCGATGGGGAAATATATTTATTTTAGTAATTGTTTCCAAACATGGATAGCAGAATTAACAATAACTAATAGTGAAACATTCATGAACAGTTGTAAAAGTTAGGATATATCGATTTAATAGTTAATTTATTTTTTTTTGTCAGATTGATGATATTGACCCTGTAAAGTTCAAAAAATATTTTAGAGAATTAGGTGGAACTCCCTAAGGACCCTGCGAATAATAGCGAAATGCCAAAACTGAGTGGAAATGGTGGGTCGGAAACAAATGGAGAAAAGTACAAGATGGCGTCAATTTCAAACTCCGTAATTAGACGTTTCAGATTTTAATTTGCGCTCTCTCTTTGTCTTACTTATTCATGAGACATTTGTACGACAAAGCTGCTCTCTTTCTCTTTCATATAGCGCTAATTGTATATTCGTAATGACGAAAGTTCGTGTAAAATATACACGTACAAAGTTTGATTCATTTGCTACCAACTTTGTAATTTGAATTGTAACACAGACACCTCAGTTTATTTCTATAAATGTGCAAATTCTGGAGTGTATCTCTACGCAATAATTTTGCTCGTGCAGTACATCAATGTATTTGTTTTCCTTTTCCAATAAGTATCTAGCGACAGTGTTCTGAATAATTGATTAAATCAGTCGTCGCTGCAGAAATACTTCTCATTTTATTTTCGTGTTAATGATTATATTTTCAGATATTATCTCCTTGTGGGACATCGTTATACAAACATAGAATCAATATCACCAAAGTTTTTTGAGCATTAATAAATGCTATTTGTTTAATATTACGGTGGTTTTCACGGTGCTCTTATTACCGTGGTTTATTGTTGTTTACACCAGTTTCACAAGTGTTCAAAGCAGGCTAATGCATAGCAGTGCAGAATAATTAACGGTTACTGTGAATAAGAAGTGGATCTTATTTTGGATGGGCGAAATGGGCGGTGACTATTAGACGCCTTCATTATAGTAATCTTTCTCAATCGCACGGATTTCTATGACTTTCTTTATCGCTCTCACGTGACGGCCGATGAACCATGGGGACTTTCCGACCCTGTATACCTTAATACCCTTGGAACCACTAGGTTCAATAACAGGCTGTTACAAATTCGCTTCTCACTACAGAGATCTCGGAAGTTGTAAGAGATACGAACTAGCTTAAATGGGCGCAAAGTTGCGGAATCAGGAGACCAACATTATGTCTCTAAAAATCAAGGCTAACATATTTTGGAAAAAAAAAACAAATTTTGGAAATCCGTCTCTACCTATTTCTTTTCAGCCTTGTTTGAGGTGATATTGAAAAAAGAAGAACACTTTCTCAAGGCCACTTTTTACATTCTATCGAATGGCAGGATCAATTTTTATATGTAACATTTCGTTTTCCCATTACCTTCAACTTAATTTTTTTAAATATGGTCCTGGAAATTTTATTACAATTTTTAAAGCCTTCATGACCCCTAATACTGTACTATCTCAGCACGAAGCAGATTCAGACGTTTTGTCTCGAAAAATTCATCTTCAATATATTCGTTCCAAATTTATCAAAATTTTTTATTTAGATTTTTATGTTTATTGAATTATGGTACACCCTATATCTATATCTCAATAAAACATTATTACATTTTTAATTCCGTGCCCATAGTTATTTCTAGGTTTCTGGAGTGATCAAAATTGAAACAAATACAGGGTGGTCCGAATTTTATGCAGGAAGCTTCGAGGACAGATAGATCTCTTTAAAATAATAGGAGTTTGCCTTATAAACATAGGTCTGGAACGGCCTCGTTTTAGAGATACAGGGTGTTGAAGTTGTTAAAAAAATTGATGTTTTGTTTATATCTCCGAAATCTCTTAACCGATCTTAATAAAATTTGGTATAAATAATGTATGATAGTAGGCCTTGCATTCCCTAAAATATGAGCTCTAAGGGTTTAACCAGTGGTGTACAACTGGACAGGGGTCACCCCCTTTGTATTAAAAAAACCTACGCCACAGTATTTTTTACAAGTTATTGTAACGGATTTATATTCTAATGCACTAAATATGCAAAAAAAGGTGACTTGAATTTTTTCCTTAAGGTTCACCATTTTCAAGTTATTCACACAAATTCCCCTTGTGGCAGACACTTCAAATCAGAATATTTCAAAAATATTTGTGTTTATGCTTAAAAGTAAGTGCAATATCATGTGGTGGTTTTCTTTTAATTCATTACATCCGTCTAGTATCTATTGGAGTAAACTTTTCAGGTAGGTCACCCCAAACATAGTAGTCCAAGGAGTTTAGATCTGGCGATGTGGCTGGCCAAGACACTGGACCCTCTGCACCATTATGGTTGACATTGGCATTTGGTCTTCTACCTATCCACCACCTCATATAATTTTCATTAAGCCATTGTTGTATAATTCTCCTAAAATGCTCAGGAGCACCATCCATTTATATCCAGCTATTTTGTCGTATATTTAATGGAACATCCTCTAATAATTCAAATAGATGGTTTTCTAGAAAGTTTAGAAATGACTCCGAATTTCATGAGGATTTTCTTGTGACCAAATATTCAGGTTGTGAAAATTCACTACCCTTCGCCTTGTGAACGTAGCCTCATGGGTCCAAAGTATTTCTAGTAAGAATTCAAACAACCACTGATAAAAATTCAGGCGTCTCTGCATCTCCCGGAAGTACTCACCCCAAGTTGCCGAGACGTTCTTCGTGAACCTACTTAGCCGAGGATCGTCGTCAAATGTTTTCAAAATTTCATTTCTGTGTCCTTCATTCCTTTGTCGAGATTTTCCAAATATTGTTTTAATCCAAAATGATGAAAGCGATAAGTGTAAAGAATTTTGTTGATGTGCTTACAAATTGCACTTACTTTTAAGCATAAACATAAATATTCTTGTAATATTATGGTTAGAAGTATCTGCCATAAGGGGATTGTATTGGTATGAATAACTTGAGAACGGTGAACTTTAGGGAAAAAATTCAAATTACCTTTTTTACGTATTTTGTGCATTAGAATATAAATTCGTTACAATAGCTTGTAAAAACTACAGTGGCCTAGGTTTTTTTTATAAAAAAGGGGGTGACTCTGTCCAGTTGAATACCACTGGTTGGATCTTTAGAGCTCATATTTTAGGGAATATAAGGCCTACTATCATACATTATCCGTACTAAATTTTATTGAAATCGGTCGATGGATTCCAGAGATATAAACAAAAAATATATATTTTTTCACAACTTCAACACCCTGTATATCTAAAACGAGGCCGTTCCAGACCTATGGTTATAAGACAAACACCTACTATTTTAAAAAGAGCTATCTGTCCTCGAAGTTTCCTGCATAAAATTCGGACCACCCTGTATATTCATACAAATACATCTGAGATGCTTTTTCACAGTTGTAGTTTCAGATATAATAAATTCCGATCATATAACGCTTATCCCCAATTTTTTTACATGAAGTTATATGGACAGAAGGAAGTAAATTTTCTAACTGTGGTATTTTCAATAGAAATACAGAACATATATGGTCAATACAAAATCCAAGAGAAAACAGGCGCATAAGAAACCAAATAAAATTTTAATTAAATGTATAGGCCGGTATTTTTGGAGACCACATTATAAGATTTTTCATCTATGAGGTTAATTTAAACTGTGATAGATATCGCAACTTTCTGACTACTGAGTTCGAGACTATGGACATTCCATTAAAAGTATACGTTTGGTTTCAATAAGGTGATGCACTGCCACACAACATTAGAAATGTCAGGTGTTTTCTAAATCAAGAGTTTTCCGGACAATGGATAGGAAATAGTGGGGTAGCCGAATGGCCAGCACGGTCACCCGATTTATCCCCCTTAATTTTTTTATGGGGAACGTTGAAAAATAAAATTTATAAAAAAGTTGCCAACAACATAGAAGAATTGAGGGTAAATATTTTGAATGGATTTAACTCCCTAAGAAGAAGAGTTATACAAAGGGCAGTATAAAATATTGCGAGACGGATACATTTTTGTGTAGAAGAAAGCGAAAATGTTTGTGAACATTTACTGTAATTTTTTATAGTATAATATTAATTTAGAGTATTAGTTGTTCATATGCATTTTTAAGAATTAATTTGTCCTAATAAATTTAAAATTGTAATGTTTTAATTTTGACGCAACAATTTGTCGAGTCGAGAATTACTATACCAGGTGATGGTAATAGTTTAAATAACTAGGTGGATTTCACAGGGTATAACGACACTTAGAGTGTACGATAGTTCAATAAACATAGAAATCTAAAAAAAATATATATAAATTTGGAACGAATACATGGAAGATGGATTTTTCGAGACAAAACGTCTGAATTTGGTTCGGGCTAAGGCAGAACAGTATCGAGAGTTACGAAGGTTTGCAAAAAATGTAATAAAATTTCCAGGGCCGTATTTAAAAAAATGAAGTTGATGAAGATGAAACATTACATATAAAAACTGATTATGCCATATACGTAGAGGGCAAAAAGTTGCCATGAGAAGGTGTTCTTCTTTTTTTCAATTGCAATTTTTTACAAAAGTTTAATAGGTACCCTGTATCTTGAACACGATGCATCTGCGGACCAATGTTTATATGAACTTGTTGTCTTAAAATCACTCGAATAATCGTCTGTTGAATTTATTGTACATACTTAATTAACACCCTGTATAGATCTGTTAAACAATTTTTTCGGGAACTTTGACGACAATGATTTGACGTAAAGTATTTGTGCCATGACTTTAGCCTATCTTCAACAAAGTACGCCCTAGGAACAGAGAAAATTCGAGTAATTTGACACCCAATCGAAAATTCATTTTCAAACAAAAAGTAATAAATAAATCAAAAATTGAATTATTTTACCGAATTCAGAATGAAAAAATACAAATATATACAGTGTAGGAAAGTACCGATGGTCTATCAGAAGTTACATGAGAGCGATAAAGTAAGCCATAGAAATCCATGTGATAGACAAGGATGGCTATAATGAAGGCATCTAATAGTCAACGCCCATTTCGCCCTTCCACAAATAAGAAGTGGATCTTATTTGTGAAAGGCCGAAATGGGCGTTGACTATTAGACGCCTTCATTATAGCCATCCTTGTCTATCACATGGATTTCTACGGCTTACTTTATCGCTCTCACGTAACTTCTGATAGACCATCGGTACTTTCCTACACTGTAGTAGGATCGTATTCGATGCAAAGTAGAGCAAAAAGTTGTCGGTCTTTTATCAAAGGAAAATTATGTCATCATTTTTAGGAGGCGTAAAATAAATCATTTCAAATTTAAAATGAAATTCAATGTAAAATCTGAAATACCGCTGCATACGCACTGTGTTCTGGTAGTAGCTGTAGTCGCCCAGGTGCATCGAGTGTACGAACTGGTATACGTCAAATACTAATACTAACCTGGCGAGCTTTGCCGTCAATTAGAGAGCGCTTCCAAAAAACTAGTAAACAACAGTGGCCCGTACAGAGGTAAAATGTAGTACATATGTGGAATTTAGGAAACAAATTGGATTTATAATAAATTACATTTAAAATAGTTTATGAGAATAAAGGAATTTTTGTAGGAACAAGGGTGCCAGACCTGAACTGATCCCCTCGTCCCTTCATAATGTATAAAGAAATTATTCAATTTGTAAAACCCTTAAAAGCGTACTTCATTGGTTCCCTTGACAGGCAATGATTTATTACTTTGCATCGAATATGATCCTACTATAGGTAAAGCTTTATTGATATTGACTGGGGATGTTAAGGCATACACAGAAATTTTGTTCCTTGCATGGCCACTGTATGATATTGATAAAAAAGCTTGGGACTATTTTTCCTAGAAAGGAAATCAGATCAGCTAGAGATTCATGCAAAGATATTATGTTTTATTGAACTATTTGATTTCGTCCACATTTATTTCAAAAATCCTATAGTGCGATGGCAACGTCGAATCGTGGAAGAGATGGAGGCGTCTACACCATGTTGTGACAGATGAGGAACGAACTTTAAATAGGTATCGTGGATGAAAATTTTCGCATAAATACAAGGAAAATCATTCGACAAGGGCCTGGAGTATCCCAGTCAGCAGTGTGGCACATATTACACGAGACACAATGTACCTCTATCAAGTAGAGTTTATCCTATCATTAGTACCAAATTATCAGTTATGGGTTAGATGTTCCAGAGGAGCGGCGTATTGATGAAGTGAGCGAAGAGTGTTCAGTTGGGCACATTATGATAAATTAATAACAAAATTAAATGCATATGGTATAAAGAGCATTAGCGTTAGATTGAATCTCCTCTTTGTTGAAACATAAAAGACAATACGTTAGTCTGAATCATCATAGTGACTATTAATTAAAATTTTTAACTCTGAGAACAATGCGATTAAAATAGGAGTCCTATTCAGGGTCCAATAATTATATAAATAATATAAAAAACATAATTGGCCGCGCACCAAAAGCGTGTGCGGATCATCAACATAAAATAAATTTATATACTCGTATGTTAAAATATGTTTCTACCCTTGTTTCAGCGAAACCTATTCGCGGCGGTGATAAAATATCTTAATCTGAAGAGAACGACTGTTCGACATCTACTGATGTAATATTTGCATAATTAAATAGTCTACTTCCAAGCTTGTCCGACATGGTAATTTCCACTCTGGGTTGTATTTATTCCAGGAATGAAATGTTTTATTATTTACCATATCGAATAGTAGGTTACTTGCAATCAGTATGAAGATTAAATCAAACATAAATTGAGTCTTCTGGTTTCCGCCAGTTTTTTTAATATGCTTTTAATACTGTTTAATACTTATTACTTTATGTTTATTAATATTTATTTTAAACGTTTTTGTACATATACAAGTATATATACTGAAGTACATTATTGTTATGTTAGTATACTGTTGTCTTTGTTATCGTGCGGATGTTGTGTAATTAATTCCTGTCCGTTGGTGTTTATGGTGATGTATTGTAGACAATTTAATTTGTTGCTTTTTAATAAATAATAGCTACGCCTATGTCCCGCGGCTCAGTTCTGGCAGTCCTAATTATAAGCCCAACAAAATAATGTACACACAATACAATAAAATAATTATTCATTGGGAAAATTAATTTTATTAAATCGATACTAAAAATTCGATTTTTGAAGTAGTTTCCGTGCCACAGGAAAAAATCTGAAAAAAACAAATATCTCATCAAAATTTAATTAGAAACGGATTTTAAAAGCGAATTTAAAAGGTCATTTTTACCTCTTTTAATTTAACCAAGATTTAGTTTTTCTTTATATTATATAAGTTAGGAATTAAGTATAACTTCTACGCCATAGGCCAGGAAATATAGGGTTGGACGCGACTTTTTGTTTCGGCAAGCTAAATTTACCACTATAGATGCTAAATATTATGTACAATAACATATTAGCTTCCACAGTCATAAACATGGGGGGCAGATTGTTTACTGGCTGGTTAATAATTTTTACGTAAATTCACGTTTTTCGCATATAACTTTTTTCTGTTCATTTCCACGAGAAAACAGTAACGTACTTTTTTTCGTCTTCAAAAGATCTACAAAACTAATCCTCGAGCGTCAAAAAATATTGAAGAAGTTTATTTATGACTTTTGATTTAAACATTTATAAACTGCGTTATTATTACCAGACTGTTTTGGCATCGCATCCTCTCATTCTTTATCACTGTCTAATAACGCACACGAAATTAACTAATCATTAGTCTGGACGATCCCGACCATCTTCCACAATCGCACTTATTTTTTTCATGGTACCATACAGTGTATGCACATGTTTTGTGGGATACATGATCATATCGCGTTGTGTGAAATGGAAAATTATTATGTAAGTATCTAACTGTTTTATGGCTTGTAATCGTTTTGTTTTTTCAAATGTAAATCTTGTCTAAATCTTAAAAATTTTCTGGGGATGCTTCATTCTTAAGGTGGAAGAGTTATAGTGCAAATTCTCATGTAATACAAGAAAATACGGGTGCATCGTTGCTAAGAAAATAAACTGGACAGTTTTGGGAGCGATTTGTCATCATTTTTAATGCTTAAAAGTATGTTTTATGTATGTTTACATTAGAACCTTAGCTTGTAATTACAGTTATCCAATAAAATTTCTGAAAACTTAATGACATATGTTTTTAACTCATACAGAGTATACAACAGTTTAATACATTTATTATTATAAAACTTATAACCAGTACTAGATGTTCTAATAACGATATGGAACACTTTAATAACAGTTATTGCTATTATTTCGTAAAGGGTATAAAAAACGTTATATACTAGTTATACAATAATTTAATAAATAATAAGGTTTATAGTCACTATACAACTGTGCTAGCAATACGCGTTTTATATCCAATATTCACCTATTTAACTGTCACATATAGTATACTATACTCTTATAATGGTATATAGAATTCTAATAAAGAATAAAACGCATTTCCTTCAGTGCAGGATTATCATCACCGACAGAGTTTTTAGTAAGTAATTTAGACTTTTTATGTAATGTACTATCTGATTTACTGAATTATGTTTCGCTGGAAATTCGTAGAAACATGTGGTACCTTTATGATGGTGCTCCTTGCCATAATGCCCGAATTATTCTAGATTGGATAAGTCGACACTTTCTTGGACGGTGTATTGGTCGAAATCGTCCGGTTGCATGGCCTGCCCGATCCCCAGATTTCAGCAGTCCGTGCGGCTCCTGTTTACGAGGTCGTTTGAAAGAGTTGGTGCATTCCACTCCAGTTAATATGATTGAGAAACTATGAGAACGAATATAAAATGCCGCCAAAATAATTGCAACAATCCAGAAATCTTAGTAAAATTTGAAACAAAAAAAACGTTGTTTTAAAAACTAAGAGGTTTTCGAAAAAAAAAAGATAAAAGTTGTTGCTTTTGATGAGTTGAAATAACAAAATATTAATAAATGTTGTTATCTAATTATACAGGGTGGCCAAATCAAAACGAAACAGAGCCATTTTCAGGAACTTCGTCAATATTGTAGAAAAACGCTCAGACCCGTCGATTTTAGATTAAAGGGGGACATTCTTCGCTGGTATTTTTGACTCCGCCACTTTCACCCCCAAGCAAGGGTAAGCATTACCCCGAAATATTTAAATGGCAGTGGAGGTTGAGTAATATTTCTTTTGAAAGCTCTTACAATTATCTTTACAACAGACTTTAAATTTTATAATTCCGCCCGATACTTTAAAAAAAATTACAGTTTAAAATTTAAATTATGTTTAGTTGCTTACTTACTACTTAGTTGATTAAATGTTCAAACTGGTGACCGCCCGCTTCCATACAAGAATAAAGATTTTGTTCGAAACGTTCGCGCACATTCCGAAGCATTTCCGGAGTGATTCGACGGCATTCGTCGACGATTCTTTGACGCAAATCTTCCAGCGACGCTGGCTGTGTTTTATAGATTTTACTTTTTAGGTATCCCCACAAAAAGAAATCAAGGGGCGATAAATCCGGTGATCGTGGAGGCCACTCAATGCTGCCTCTTCTCCCAATCCAATTCCGTAGAAAACGTTGGTCCAAATACTGACGGACAATTAACGCATAATGCGGAGGAGCACCGTCCTGTTGAAAAATCAAATGATCTTCATCATACTCTGGAACATTTTCAATAATATCAGTCAAGGCAGGGTCAATAGCGTCTTCCAGTAATTGCAAATACATTTGGCCAGTCAAATTACCAGGTAGAAAAAAAAGACCCACCGGCCGGTCACCGAAAATTCCAGCCCATACATTTAATTTTTCCGGTTGCTGTGTATGCACCTCGTGAAAAAAATCTTGGGTTTGAATCGGACCAATAGCGACAATTATGACGATTTACACAGATGTTAAAAAGGAAGTGATCGTTCCCTGCTCGCTCACTCATTATTTCGCAAAATTGCAAAGGGCGGTCATAATCATCCTCATGAAGTTTCTGGACTAAATGTATTTTGTATGGCTGGAATTTATTTTTCTTAAAAATGGTTTGTATGCTAGTTCGATTGATCCCAGACACAGATGCCAGCTGCCTCGTATTTAATGTAGGATCAAGATGAACTTATCCCAAAACTGCAACTTCACTAGCTTCATCAGCCGGCCACACACATATGGTCTTGGAGAAGGTTTTAGCATGACCCATGCAAAGCATGCGAGCCAAGTTTGTAGCGCGCCAAGAACGCTGTTGTCCATTAACGAAAATATTAAATGGCAATACTTTCATGAGAGTCTTTGACGTACATACCAAGAGTGTGTGTTTATGGTCATAAATATTGACACACTTGATCAACATTAGCCTGGATTTCAAACGTGTTTGATATTTTGGTGTGGCTCGACAGTAGCGGAAAATAAATATAGAATAACTATAGATTTTTCAATAGCAGGCCACACACACAGGTACATTTGAACGCTCTTGGTTCGTTGCATATCGGGCGCGCGGGTCTAACTCGTACGTTAATGGGGAAAAATACCCGCGCTCTAAGTACGACCCTCTTACGCGACGTCCAAGATAGCAGGTCTACTCTTGTTATGTTTTTGGGTGTGTTGAGCGTTATTGTTTTGTTATTATGGCTGACACCAGATTTTGGAGTAGAGATTTTGACCCAGTTCATAGAAATATATAGGAACATCCAGTGCTCTGGATGATAAAAAGCAAAGACTATACTAATAAAAATTTGAAAGACAAGGATCACCGTGAGTTAATCCGGTTGTATAAGCAAGTTGTAGCAAACCCTGCATAATAAAAATTTTTGCAAAAAAATTCAATCTATACGAAACGAAAGTGTATGTTTCTCTTTCTCTTAGCCAGTTTTTTTCCATTTCCTTCTATTTCTTCCATAGTCTTAATCTATGATTATAAAATACGTAACGGCCATTGCTACAATTTTTTTTGTTATCCATTTTCCGCCACTGTCGAGCCGCACCAAAATATCAAACACGTTTGAAATCCAGGCTAATGTTGATCAAGTATGTCAATATTTATGCCCATAAACACACACTCTTGGTATGTACGTCAAACGTTAATGGACAACAGCGTTCTTGGCTGCGCTACAGACTTGACTCGCATGCTTTGCATGGGCCATGATAAAACCTTCTCCAAGACCCTATGTGTGTGGCCGGCTATTTTCTCTAGAACGTACTTCCTCCTGACATGTCGATCTTGATGTTGTTCGTTAAATAGCTGAGCTGTTCTATTCGCACATTTATTGTTCATAAAGTAAAGCGAAATAATATCTACCCTTTCCACAATCGAATAAACCATAGTGTTTAATTTTCAAAAACACAATTAAATAAACTAACAACCAACGCTTCCAAATAATACTAGAAAATAATTTGGAATTCACTAATTTTACTTTCATTGTGTGTGTATAGCATTTATTTCTGTTTTTTACAATTGTGTTTTTTTTACGAAAGTGATAAATCGCCAAAAACCAATGTAACGCAAGAAATACTAAATTTATACCATTGGCGTACTTAACTCGAATGACTGACATTTTTAGCGTTACTAATTGTTTGTACATAAGTTTCAACTTTAAAATCAAAATTCTTAATAAGTATTGGACGGAATTATAAAATTTAAAGTCTGTTGTAAAGAGAATTGTAAGAGCTTTCAAAAGAAATATTACTCAATCCCCAATGCCATTTAAATATTTTGGGGTGATGCTTACCCTTGCTTGGGGGTGAAAGTGGCCGAGTCAAAAATACCAGCAGAGAATCTTTAATCCTTTAATCTAAAATCGACGGGTCTGAGCGTTTTTCTACAATCTTGACGCAGTTCCTGAAAATGGCTCCGTTTTGTTTTCATTTGGCCACCCTGTATGTGGCATTGTAGTTTCTCCTGAAGAAGGAATAATTTATTCCCAAAGTTCGAGCAATAAAAAAGAATTTACACATTCAAGTTGGCTTTGACTGTATACCCGACTATCCTTTTTGATTTTGTCTAACAGTTTCGCAACGTAATTCATTATTAGTAGCTAATCATAATGATCAATAATTATATTAGTATTTTTTTAAATTAATTTAGTTTTTACAAATATGTATCAACTTAGAAAGTATATAACTTTATGCATACATATTTTAATTTATTTTAAATCATAATGTGTATCATTAGAGCATTTTAACTATCTTGTGAATTTTATTGTAGTGCCCTAAGGACGTCACAATATATAGAGTAACGAAACGTCGACAATATATGCTTTTTTGGAAGTTGGCTTTAATTCCCACTATTGTTCCCAACATTGTTTATAACATTTTTTTACTTCAATACCCTAGATCTCCAAAAACGAAGGATTTAAGGCAAAATAACTATTTGAGAAAGCAATATTATATTTGAACAGGAGAAACTCTTTTCCATTTTTGACGCGTTGCAATTTTGCTTCAATAAAAAATCACTTTTTTGTCAAAGCTAGTTGCGGTATAAAGTAGTCACACATGATCAGTCTCAGTATATCAGGAATAAGAAAATATGTCAAAAACTCTTATTTCAAAATGTTGGTATCAGAAATGTTTCCCATATGTTGCAAACATCCTGACGGACACGTAGGTACACAAAACTAGATATATAATGTATGTACACACTCGTATGTGTGAGCGGTGGTCACTCGAAACCTGTTCTCTAAGTCCACATGTGGGAATCGGACCTCAAGAAAGGGTCAGTTTCACCGTACCATGGGAACGCAGTCTTTATTGTGAGATAATAAAACGTGGGGCCACTGACCAAGAAACAACGTTACCCTTTTTCAAACAATTGCAATGTCCAGTAGCTAACCTGATTTTCTAGTTTTGCTACATGGAAATTTCAGTTAGATTATTAGAATTCATTTTAAACATTTTATTCAGTCCTATTACTAGTTCACCAGTGACAACATCGTCTTCGCGTCATGTCTATGGTAAGTTTAACCAATATATTTTTAAATTAATTTGTTCATTCATTGTTGATATGTTTTAAAATTTTTTTGTATTATTTTATTTGTATTTTGTATATATATCGTAACAGGCAAAAGTGGGAATCATATGGAAAACAAATTTATTAGGTTTTGATAACTGTCGATACGGGCCAACGTTTCTGCATAGTTAGAAAACAGTGAGGTTCTTCTTTAGAGATTTTGCAGGAAAGTAAAAATTAATAAACAAAAAAAGATGTAGTAAAAGTTTTGTAGCCGTACTCTTATGCATCATTTAAATGCAAAGTAAGTTTAAGTTTTTTATTTTTTTTAGATATCCAAAAAAATCTTATTTTTACTAATTATGTAAGGGAAAAATTGAGAAAAACTTTTTATTAAAACTTTGTGATTTTTATAGAAGGTGCCAATTAATTTGACTTCTGCAGTCAAAATTAATTTAAAAAAAGTCAAATAAAGTCGGCCTCAATTCCGATTCTTTACGAAGATAATGCAACTTGAACATGGTCTATTAACAATATAGTTTTTTAACATCTTCTAAACTAGTTGAAGTATCAGTACCAAATTTGGTATACGTCTTTGGGTATTAATAGCTCATATTTATATTGGCTCACAAAAATGGGTTTCCTGGAACCCACTTTTTCATAACTGTCTTAATGAAAATCAGTTTTTTATTATTGTTGATTTTAATGCAAGATATTTAATTTAAAAAATATTGCTATTTAAGGATTTAAGGAATTAAGTGATAACTTCACAAATAATTAATATACTAAGGTTTTTGTTTTTTTTAATCTCAAAGTATCCCAAAGAAATCCTCAAGAGTTCAAACCGCTGCGATTTTTCTTTCATTGTTCTGAATGATTAAAATTGTCATTTTTGCAAAAATTAATGTTTGCATTTTTTATTCAATTTTTTAAATTAAAAATGTTTTTTTGCAAATATTTTATTTATCAAACAATGATAAAGATCGAGAAAAAAATTAATAAGAGATTTTTTTCGAATATGCAAAATATTTTTGGGTAGTTTTGAAAAAATCTGTTTTAATTTTCTAATTAAAGCAAAACGATTTTGTTAAAAACTCAAAAGTATTCGAGATTTGTGGAAGAAAATACAGTGACTGATAGTGGAGGTATACAACTTTTTGCAATTAATTTTTAAATTGATATTTAAAAACGAGGTGGAAACCGCGGTCAAAAAAAGAACAATTTTTTTGACGATTCTGAATATTATTTTTTAAAATAATTTTTTTAATTTTTTTTAGATATTTAAATATTTTTGCTAAAAAAAACATTTTCAATTTAAGAAAATTAATAAAGAATGCAAAATTTATCTTTTAATTGATTTTTAGCAAAATTGACAACGTCAACCATTCGGATCACAATGAAAGAAAAATCGTAGCAGTTTGAATGATTTCGTTTCGATACTTTCAGATTTAAAAAATCGAGAATTTCCTTAGTCTCTTCATTATTTATAAAGTTATCTCCAGACTAGGGAAAATCGCCAAATACGCAATATTTTGCCTTTTTTTAATCAAGTTATAAGAATTGATTTTTTTATGAAAAAACGATAAGAGTGTCCTATAGAGGATACTTTGAAGTTTCCAAAACCTTGTTTAAATTTACGGTACGAATATTAGTTCCAAGTAATTAATTATCAAAACCAAAAAGATTATTTTTTCTTCGAATGACGATAACTCAGCGACAAATCCTGGAACAATGCTCTTGAACAGCTCAAATTAAAGATGAAGATGAAGAGATAAAGATGAATCAAACTAAAAGACCTGACGAGTGAGATAGACAAAATAAATTATTGAAACTCGTGGACCTTTTGAAAAAACAGCAATAATTTTGAAAAAAAAATTTCTGCTTGATTTCTTATGATTTCTTAAGTTTCTAATGATGTAGACTTTATTATATCGATATTTACTAAAATTGATAATTAAAAAGTTTCCCTATTGTTCTTTGTCAGGTACGTACAAAAAGTATATTTCAGTTCTACAAATAATTTTAGGGGAGCGTCCTTTGGGCCATTTTAGGTCAAAAAGTCATTGAATCAGGAGTCTAAACGTTGGTTTTTGGGATATAGGGTGTTGAATAAATATTTCATATTTTACTAAATATCTTGGAAGATATTTTATGTAGATTTATGAAACTTGGACAAGTGGTTTAAATAACTAAAGGCAAAAAGTCTCCGAACAGATATATAAATACCTATGTAAATCCGTGACGGAAATGCCGAAGACATTATCATTGTCAGCCCCAGAATTTCTAACCACTAACTTTTTTGGAAATTCGTTGATGATTTCTGATTTCTATCTCAATGATATTTCAAGGAAAATCGAAATTTTCTATTTTATTCGAAAAAACCTTATTTTCGTGTTATTTAAAAAAATTTAGACTTTTGATTATATTTTATTTAAAAATAAAAGGGACAAAAAAATCTTGTAAATATTTTTTGGTAAATGAACTGTTTATAGTTTTGGAGTTATTCACGATTTATTCAGCTATGTTGAATTCATTATTTTAAATTTACACAAGGAGTAACTTGAAAATGATTCGTTTTTCGAATAAAATGGGATGTACCTTTTCTCTTAAACATAATTACGAATCAAATGAATCAAATTGAATTTCCAAGAAAACCTGATATATCCAACACTGTTTAATATATTTGTATACCATTTCTAATCCGAGTTTCATCAATCTACGTAAATCATCTTCAGAAATATTTGAATAAATGTAATATTTTCGTTATATCTCAGCACCTTATATTTTGGAATCCAATGGTTAGACCAGTAGTTTATTAAAAACTTTTTGGCTTAAAATGATTCAGGAAATAAGTCTCTGAAGTTATGACGGGGACTTAAAAAACACCCTAAATACTTTTAACGAAGCAAACCAACATTAACAATTTTAAAGTCCATCTCTTGACAATAAATATTTAGCTACACCAAAGAAGTAACTGCATAGACAAAGCTGCAAAATTATTTAAAAAGTTGTAAATTGTAAACGTATTGTTTGTAATTATTTTTTATGGCATTTTTAATTTGATTTGATGTTTTGCCAGATTGGAAATAAAATTATTTAAAAATTTAAGTAAACACCGTCTTGCACTGAAAATATGATTCAAGCGGTTGATTGTTACCAACATATAACAAAAAATATTCAATAATTCTGAAATTAAAATTTTGAAAATGAAGTCGGAAAAAATTTTCGAAACATTAGTTTTATGATACCTTCGAATATTATAAATAATTTCAGTATGATAATTAGATAAATATCTTTTATCTAATCTATCTATCTTAGATTTTACTTGAATTTTTTTACATAATTATGTTCATTAGAATTGTTTTTCCTTTAGCTTTCACTTTGAAGAAGATTTTTAATAAGAACTTGTAAAAATTGGTATAACCGATTAGTTTAATTAGCTAGATATATCAACACATTTGTTTCTATTTTTTCAGCAGGATAATGTTTCGTTAGGAAAAAATAAATTTATAGACACAATCTTTTGACCAATACTTTTCATACTTTTCAAGTAATTAGTCAATTTTTTTGTATATTCCTTTATCGTTATATAAAATCCACTTCAATAAAAAAATGGCAATTATAAACAACATAAATAAGCTTCTGCTCACACATGATCTTTTCGTGTAAAAGTTTATTTAATTAATAGGTATTAGTTTTATTAGGTTTTATTTATAAATAAATAGTTTCAGACAAGCACATTAAAACGATTTTACAGACATATACTGTCGATTTTAGATCAATTTCTTATTAGCTTTCAAGTTTAAAATGCAAATCCGTACAAGAAAATTGTAATATCGACATTCCCAGAGAAATTAACAATTTTCTGTTCTGTAAGCATCTAATAGAAACTTATTAGATTTCCGGCGCCCTTGAACGTAATCGCATTAGCTATTAACTTTAATTTGATACCGCCAGAGTGTGTGGAGGATAAAACCACAGAATGATTCGGATACAAAATTTCGTGTAAAATATTTTCATCCTTCCTGAAGATATTTATGTTCCTTCGAAAGGTAAATCATTGAAACTGTCCAGGGTATAGCAAAATTTTAACTACGCATTTAACTCATTAAAAGCAACGACTTCTGTGATATTTTTTTCCGAAACCATAATTGGATAAAAATTTGATATAATTTTTTTTCAATGTGATTTCCAATAAATTTTCAATTATTGTGTTAAACGATCTTCTAATTTTACAAAGTATATCATACTGAGAAAAATATTAGTTTGCATCAAATCATATTTGTTCTAAATTAATCCTAGGTTTGAATACGGTAGGTTTGAATAGAAATGTCATATATTTCGATATTATAATACGAGTACATATTTTAAATAAGCTACTGTAGTAATTTCTTACAAGTCTTTCTAGTTATTTAATAGTTAACTAATTGTGTTTACTGTTAAATTTTAAATGTTTACTGTTAATTTATGGCCTTTTAATATAAAACAGCATTCATTTATGTTTAACCTAGACATATTATTCTGTACATAATATAGTAGGTATATAAAGGAGACCTAAATATATCTTTAATAAGAAGTTTTCCCACACGAAAAACTATTTTTTCCATACTTTTTTACATTAGAAATTTTCATTTGTTATAATTTGATTAAAATAATGACTAAAATACATTATAATTGACAAAAGATTTAAGATTAGAAGAATATGTAAAAAATTAACTACATTTTCATCTGGAAGATTTTTCTTATTAAAAAAAAATGTTTTTTTAATTAGAATTAAGTCTATTTTATGTTCTCAAAGTTTGCATATGGTACGGAACATCTAGTATATACATTACCTAGATATTTTTTTCTGTTCATGTCATGTTACACGGTTTATATTTAGAACATTTTCTTTACTTATGCACTTTATCTACTGAATAAAATTGCATTAAAATACAATAATATTATTAATTTGATTTAATAAACGCTGTTATTTTGTTGTCTCCTATGTCACATGCTTTGGCGAAATCTGAAAATAAGTATGTAATATAGTAATATTAATACTTTAAATTATCATAAAGCTCATTTAAATGACACTAACTAAATATGTTGCTAGATGATGATGATGATGATGCTAATGAAAAAACGATGATTTTTGAGGATAAATTACAATTTTGAACTCTGTCAAACGTAATTAAGAGATTACTCCTGTCAGAGGGTATGATTGTGGCGTCCTCCTCAAGAACGTGGTAACTGGATTTTCTAATAGTGAAAAATTCAAGCATTTATCATGTTTTTTTCGTAAATTTCGTAATTAGTTTTGATATTTTACACACAATCCTTTTCAAAATAATTGCTTACCAATAAAATCTATAATGAGTTAATTGTCCTTTTCTAAATTATTGTACTACATATAACAAATACAGTTAAATTCATTATAGTCCAGTCGAATTAGATCATAAATCCCTGAAAACTTAAAAAAAATATTAGTAGACAATTTATTATAATTATGATGCTAAATAAATGATAATATCAAAAAACTAACTCGTAAGAAGTGACTCTAAGTTGGCAAATTGCAAATAAGTGAGTAAGTATTTTTTCACCTATTTTACTGTCCATGAAAATCTAGATAACATATCAGAAAATTAATTGTTTTGTGTTGTAGGTAATTAAATTACCTACAATTTAAGGTACGCAAAGTCATATTTCACCAATTTGTTCGCTGGAAAATAAAGGTTTAAAATAAAGGTTTTATTAATGTAAAAAGCCATCGATATTTATGAAATGCATGGAAAATACGGTCAATTCAATGACCAACATGCGTGCCAAAGGCCGATTCGATTGACCATAAAATTATTGCTCTAGGTTATTAATTTCGTTTGTTTGTAACTAATTGTTTAATTACCAAACGTTAATTTTAGTAGATAATATTGTAAATATAGGTTCTAATTGATCCAAAGAAACGTACCGAAAAAGAAAAATTTAAAAAAGTTGCTTTTTAAAACTAAAGTAAGATGTGCAAAACAGCGTTACAAATAAATTGTTCCAGGGTCAGACAAAAGCCGCTCGGGCATTCGCTCTTTTTGCATTAAATAGAGCTTATTTTTACAGTGATTTTAAAAAAGAAACGTTCACGTAAAAAATCTGGCGCACAACCCAGCGCACTTTCTCGGTAATGTAAAACTTTTTTTAAATAAAAGTTTAACCCTTTTTTTAATTATCTCTAAAATCCCGGTTCAATACGTCCAATAGTTAATTAACAATTAACGTTACAAAAAAAAAGTTATCTTGGGAACAAAGAGCCGTAGGTGATTTCTTTTTTTTAATTTGCCGTAAAAGTAAGTTCTATTTAAGGATGGAAACTGATGCATTTCTGGTTGCCTAAATTATACCGAAAAATGGTAGAAAACAGCCCTTTTTTATTCCAATATATCTTTTTAAAGCAATGGAAGAAAGTAGTAAAATTTCATATCACATTTGGCAAAGTATAAATGAAGACAGTAAAGCAAAAATTAATTGGGATAGGTAAATAATTCGTGAGAAATTAATTTCTAAATATGAAGGTTTTTTGGACTTTTACAAAGAAACGATTATTTNGGTAAATTATTGAAACTGTCCAGGGTATAGCAAAATTTTAACTACGCATTTAACTCATTAAAAGCCACGACTTCTGTGATATTTTTTTCCGAAACCATAATTGGATAAAAATTTGATATAGTTTTTTTTTAATGTGATTTCCAATAAATTTTCAATTATTGTGTTAAACGATCTTCTAATTTTACAAAGTATATCATACTGAGAAAAATATTAGTTTGCATCAAATCATATTTGTTCTAAATTAATCCTAGGTTTGAATACGGTAGGTTTGAATAGAAATGTCATATATTTCGATATTATAATACGAGTACATATTTTAAATAAGCTACTGTAGTAATTTCTTACAAGTCTTTCTAGTTATTTAATAGTTAACTAATTGTGTTTACTGTTAAATTTTAAATGTTTACTGTTAATTTATGGCCTTTTAATATAAAACAGCATTCATTTATGTTTAACCTAGACATATTATTCTGTACATAATATAGTAGGTATATAAAGGAGACCTAAATATATCTTTAATAAGAAGTTTTCCCACACGAAAAACTATTTTTTCCATACTTTTTTACATTAGAAATCTTCATTTGTTATAATTTGATTAAAATAATGACTAAAATACATTATAATTGACAAAAGATTTAAGATTAGAAGAATGTGTAAAAAATTAACTACATTTTCATCTGGAAGATTTTTCTTATTAAAAAAAAAGGTTTTTTTAATTAGAATTAAGTCTATTTTATGTTCTCAAAGTTTGCATATGGTACGGAACATCTAGTATATACATTACCTAGATATTTTTTTCTGTTCATGTCATGTTACACGGTTTATATTTAGAACATTTTCTTTACTTATGCACTTTATCTACTGAATAAAATTGCATTAAAATACAATAATATTATTAATTTGATTTAAGAAACGCTGTTATTTTGTTGTCTCCTATGTCACATGCTTTGGCGAAATCTGAAAATAAGTATGTAATATAGTAATATTAATACTTTAAATTATCATAAAGCTCATTTAAATGACACTAACTAAATATGTTGCTAGATGATGATGATGATGCTAATGAAAAAACGATGATTTTTGAGGATAAATTACAATTTTGAACTCTGTCAAACGTAAATTAAGAGATTACTCCTGTCAGAGGGTATGATTGTGGCGTCCTCCTCAAGAACGTGGTAACTGGATTTTCTAATAGTGAAAAATTCAAGCATTTATCATGTTTTTTTCGTAAATTTCGTAATTAGTTTTGATATTTTACACACAATCCTTTTCAAAATAATTGCTTACCAATAAAATCTATAATGAGTTAATTGTCCTTTTCTAAATTATTGTACTACATATAACAAATACAGTTAAATTCATTATAGTCCAGTCGAATTAGATCATAAATCCCTGAAAACTTACAAAATATTAGTAGACAATTTATTATAATTATGATGCTAAATAAATGATAATATCAAAAAACTAACTCGTAAGAAGTGACTCTAAGTTGGCAAATTGCAAATAAGTGAGTAAGTATTTTTTCACCTATTTTACTGTCCATGAAAATCTAGATAACATATCAGAAAATTAATTGTTTTGTGTTGTAGGTAATTAAATTACCTACAATTTAAGGTACGCAAAGTCATATTTCACCAATTTGTTCGCTGGAAAATAAAGGTTTAAAATAAAGGTTTTATTAATGTAAAAAGCCATCGATATTTATGAAATGCATGGAAAATACGGTCAATTCAATGACCAACATGCGTGCCAAAGGCCGATTTGATTGACCATAAAATTATTGCTCTAGGTTATTAATTTCGTTTGTTTGTAACTAATTGTTTAATTTCCAAACGTTAATTTTAGTAGATAATATTGTAAATATAGGTTCTAATTGATCCAAAGAAACGTACCGAAAAAGAAAAATTTCAAAAAGTTGCTTTTTAAAATTAATGTAGGATGTGCAAAACAGCGTTACAAATAAATTGTTCCTGGGTCAGACAAAAGCCGCTCGGGGATTCGCTCTTTTTGCATTAAATAGAGCTTATTTTTACAGTGATTTTAAAAAAATAAATGTAAAACTTTTTTAAAATAAAAGTTTAACCCTTTTTTTTAATTATCTCTAAAATCCCGGTTCAATACGTCCAATAGTTACTTAACAATTAACGTTATAAAAAAAAGTTATCTTGGGAACAAAGATCCGCAGGTGATTTATTTTTTTTAATTTGCCGTAAAAGTAAATTCTATTTAATGCAAAAAGAACGAATTCTCCAGCGGTTTTTTATTTTTATTTATAACGCTGTTTTGCACATCCTACTTTGTTAGTTGTAAAGAGAAACTCAATTTCGACATTTTAAAATTTTTATTTTTCGATACGTTTCTTTGTATCAATATCTACGATATTAACTTCTAAAATTAACTTTTAGTAATTAAACAATTAGTTACAAAAAACTAACGAACAATTACAAGTACCTGGAGCAACAATTTCATGGTCAATCGAATCGGCCTTTGGCACACTAGTTCGTCATTGGAGTGACCGTATTTTCCACACATTTTATCAACATCCGTTCCTTTTTGCAATAATAATGCCCCATCTTTATTTTACTGTTAACAAATTAGTGAAGTATGACTATGTACCTTAAATTGTGGGTAATTTAATTGCCTACAGCATAAAATAACAAATTTTCCAATAGGTCGTATAGATTTTCATGGGCAGTAAAAAAAATTAAAAGACACGTAAATTTGCACTTATTTGCAATTTGCCAACTTAACGTCACTTATTTCGAGTTAGTTTTTTGATATTATCATTCTATATACTCTTCAAAGTCATAAAGTGCAATAAAATATATACTAATATNTTATTATTTTATTACCCTTCTCTTTTCATATGCAATTATGAGATAGCAAGAGAGTGGGATGGACGTATACGCCGGACAACTCATTATCGTGCACGTGTGCGTGAACCTGGCATTTTCTCGTTTTTTTTAGGTGTGTTTTGCCGGAATTTGGATGAATGAAATAATCGTACTATTTTTACTATAAACGTATTTCCTGTAGCGACATCTATATGAATATTGTAGTACTTTGTTAGATGAAACGGGACTTCAATTTCCGTTCTTAATGCAAAAAGAACGAATTCTCCAGCGGTTTTTTTATTTTTATTTACAACGCTGTTTTGCACATCCTACTTTGTTAGTTGTAGGTAAAGAGAAACTCAATTTCGACATTTTGAAATTTTTAGTTTTCGATACGTTTCTTTGTATCAATATCTACGATATTAACTTCGTATAGATTTTCATGGGCAGTAAAAAAAATTAAAAGACACGTAAATTTGCCACTTATTTGAAATTTGCCAACTTAGCGTCACTTCTTTCGAGTTAGTTTTTGATATTATCATTCAATATACTCTTCAAAGTCATAAAGTGCAATAAAATATATACTAATATTTTTTTACGTTCAAACTCTAATTCGAGTGGATCATTAACAATTTTACAAGAAGTTAATTGTAAATCACGCAACAAATGTAACTTTATAAGTAAATGAGCTGAATAATCAAAACCAATACAAACAATAAATTAAACATAAAATAGGAATATTGCATAGCCCTATCTTTAACTACAATTATCTCGAAAATAATCAATTTGTTGTTATGACGTAACAATACTTTGTTTTCGTAAGAACATTTAAAAATTAAAAAGTTATACTAAAATGCTGATTCTACCAGTGGCGTAGACTTTAGAGGTGGGAAACTACTTCTCTGTACCTGCTGTACGTCTCTAAGAATAGCTAAGATAGTGAGAAAAAATAATTTAAAAAATTTGAAATACAAGTGTTTTAGGTTCCAATTTTGCAATATCTAGTTGGCGTATGTCCAATTAATGAGACGCCCTGTACACGCGGAAGTAGGGGTGTATAGTAAAGGTTGTCATTAAAAGGCACCATTAAAAATCACCCCCACAATGCCTGAACTCCTCCGTGTAGGCGCTCGGAATATTCACCCTCACAGAAAGTCGTACTGAACGCGAGGCGATAATTTAAGGAAGGAAACAAAAGCAACCTAAGATGCAATTAAAATTCTGAGATTTCCATTGGCTGTTTCGCATGCAACGATTTTCCTCCTTAAATCCCAGAAAATAAGTCTTAAAGTTCCGCCAAACCTTTATAATGTTGGGTCTAGCATTTTGCTTAATGTTTCCCATTTATAAAGTATGTCTAGAGCTTTTAAAACTACACGTCAGGCGAAGGGAGGAGAGCGATACACGCGCTCCGCAGCATGTAAGAGGGAGACGGGCTTAAACTTGAAGAAATTCGGGGAGGAAATTTTGTATACTTCGCGTTATTATACAAACAGAACTTTAAGCAAAATACATAGTAATTTTATGTATCCAGCGAAAATGTAGCTTTCTGCAAATAAGTCTGGTAATTTGGTAAGGAAATTACTGTTTATTCTGGGAAAGTTTGTTTCTCTACGTTGGATAACCTGCTTTAATGTCTAAAGATAACTCTAAGGATATTATACAAAAAGTTTCCTCAATATTTATCCACCACTAATACGCTGTTAATTAAACTAATTAGATTTAATATTCTTTCTATCATTTTTTGCTAATTCATGCGTTTCAAAATTAAAATCATTCCTCGTATCGTTCTGCTTTTGTATTTATTGAAATAAGTAATTTGTCATGTTAGTTAAAAATAAAATAAAATTTAACATGTTTTGTCATCCAAGATAGTTAATTATTTATGTCATATGACACACTTAGTATGTTTAATTAAGGCACATGTTTTATTTATTTTTTGTTAAATTAACATTTAATTGCATTTTACTTGCTATTTTTAATTGACAAAATTCATGTGAGTGTAAAGTCTTACTTTTTTAGCACATCAAATACTTATGTTTTTCTCCAAAACACACTATTTACCGCATTAAGTTGGCTACATATGGATGTACATAATTTTAACACTTGACTGATTTTTAAAAATTTTCTCCAGAAATCATCAGCGTATCTGTATACAGGTATCAGCTAGTAAAGGCATTTCATCGCACTGATTGTGAGTAAACCCACAGACAAGCTAATTCTTAAATACTAAAATAAAAAATAATAAATATTCCATTGAAAGTGTACAAATGAAATAGTAGGTATATTCTGTAACAAGGTTAGAATTAAAAAATTCGGTACGAGTGAAAGAACCAAGAACCATCGAATTTTTTATATGAATATTTATATTTATAATGTTGGTACAATTACTGAAATTAAAACTGATGCACTGGAAACATTTTCTGTAATATTTTTCAAAATAGATTAATTTGTAGAGGCAGACTTAAAAGTCGTGGAAAGAAGAATTGGAGGTTGAGGAGACGGTAACTAACGAATTAGATTCAGTAATAATTGATTTGCTATATTTATTCGATTTTGCAGAGAATTTTCTATGTATCCTTGAGAAGACTTCTACACTGAAAGAAATGGGCTTATTAAACTGTTTCTCTAGAATAATGTTTATAGCGCATATTAAAACTTTTATAACAAATATACAACTTTTATTAGAAAAAATCACTCATCTCCAGACCCTTATTCAATGAGTTTAACTGGAAGGTGCTTAATACACCTTATGCATCTATGAAGTAAATGTTATAATGAATTACTTATACATTATTATGTGTTATAGGCTTTATATTCTAATTGTATAGTAGGGACGATTTGTTGTATACTTAAAGACCAGTATCCGAATTTGTATACAACCATTGTATTAACAGAATTATTCGTTTTTATAATGATTATGTTTCCGTTTTTAACGTGTAAAACGCGTCTTATAATGATTCAGTGATCGTCACCTCTCGGTACATAATCGGTTATGATCGTAAAATTTCCGACAGACTGCTGGGCATCGACTTCGACTATTACACTTCTAGTTTGATGAAAATAAACTGTATAAGTGTTTCATGGTTTGTAAATGTTTTGTTTTTTTCAAATGCAAATCTTGTCTAAATCTTAATAATTATTATCTAGTGTGCCCTATTAGAAACTGCTGATGTTAAGCTTTATATAAGATGGAGGAACAGGAAGCTAACGGTGACAAAGAAGAGCATGGGTAAAGTCAATCAACCAGAGGAAATAGAAAAGAAGCTCAACTTTTCAGGGAATGCTTCATTTTTAATGTGAAAGAGTTATAGTGCAAATTCTCATGTAATACAGGAAAATACGGGTGCATTGTTATTAAGAAAATAAACTGGATAGTATGATTTGTCATCATTTTTTATACTTAAATGATTTGTATATGTTTACATTAGAACCTCAGCTTGTAATTACAGTTATACAATAAAATTTCTGAAAACTTAATGTCATATGTTTTTAACTCATACAGAGGAGTATATAATAGTTTAATACATTTATTATTATAAAACTTATAATTGTACTAGATATTCTAATAATGATGCTTTAATATTATTTCGTAAAGTAAGTAAAAAAACGTTGCATACTAGTTATCCAATAATTTAATAGAAAATACGGTTTATAGTCACTATACAACTGTGTTAGCAATACGCGTTTTATATCCAATATTCACCTGTTTATATGCTACATATAGTATACAATGTTCTTATAGTGGTATATAGAATTCTAATAGAAAAAACTACATATATTTGTTTAATATGATTTTTATTACATAATTTTGTCTTCTTCCTATCCAACTAACTATTTTCGAAATGCCAGTTAAAGTGTTTTCGAATTGCCAGACTAAAATGGGGTGGTGCCTCATCATGCATGAACCACATACCATGTATTGCCAAAGGTATATAGTCGTCTAAAAGTTTTGACAAGTTGTATTGGAAAAATTCAAAATAAATTCCCCAGTTAACCTTCTGGGCAATACAAATGGTCCAATGAAATGTTGCTCGATGATTTCGGCCCATACGTTAGTGGGTTCAAACTAGTGCTGATGATGCGTCACAATGGAAGCATGTGGATTTTCTTCTGCCCATAAATGGGATAAATTATGGAAGTTTATGATTTCATTTTTACAAAATCCATCTAAAAGCTAGTTTGAAAATTACATCCTTCACGGAAAGCTTACAGGAAGAAGTGCATGGACTTTCTGTATGCGATAGGGATGCAATTGTTGCTCTTTAAGGATTCTAAGAATCGTAAATTTTGGGCAATTAAACTGGACAGCCAATTTTGGGACAATTTTTGAAGGATCTGTTTCTACGGCATTTAGGATATCTTCTTCAGCAACCTCACCGCGATTGAGTTGATTTCCACAATTGTATCTGGCTTTGACAAACGTTCCTAAAAATATTTACATTTTAATCCTACATATTACCTACTCGAAAAGTGCGCTAATGCAAGTAACAAATACATTGTAATTTTTACCAGTCTCTTTTAAATGCTGATCCACTCTTTCAAAAGTTCTCCTGTCAGGAATTCGTCGATTTGGAAATCGTTCCCCATAAAGCCTAAGGCATTACATGATGAAAGTCCATATAGTAAATGCATGTCGGCATATTCAGCAATCGTAAATTCCATTACGGCAAATAAAATAAATCCGAGGAATAAAAAAAATAAGAATATTACCAAGTTTCGACACACTCTGTCGTTAACTGACAGACTCAGATAGGTACTGAATTTTTATTTAAATCGGTAAATGTCAAAG
Source organism: Anoplophora glabripennis (assembly GCF_000390285.2). Taxonomy (NCBI): domain Eukaryota; kingdom Metazoa; phylum Arthropoda; class Insecta; order Coleoptera; family Cerambycidae; genus Anoplophora; species Anoplophora glabripennis. The sequence continues at coordinate 159,796 of NW_019416843.1, forward strand.
AACAACCATAGCACAAAAACAAGGGGAGAAACAAGTGACATTTTTTAGTAGGCTCAGAAAGAATGCAGATTCCATCGGTTTATTTCTCTTTACGGATGTAATAAAAAATCATATTATACAAGAATAGTTTTTTCTCCAAAACAGTTCATTTTATCGATATCAACCAAGACTAACTTTTTTTAAGTTTATGTCTAAAAATATCTAAAAATATCTAAAATATCTAAAAATATTACTTTATCGGGTGTAAAAAAATTATTACATTTACATTATTGTGGTACAACTAGTCCGTCCCTGGCAAACCAAATAAGCCAAATTGTTTTCATGGGTCAATTTTTAAAGAGTCTTATGTGTTGTCCATCATATTAAAAAATAAGAGTTACATTGCACAAAGTATTTTAAAAGTTATTTTAAAAAATCGATTTTCAGGGGCATCCTTTATTTTAACGTCTCCTTTATAAATCCGAGAGAATACCCACATATTCTAGGACACTCTATATATTTAAATTGTGCTGATGATAGACACAATTGCCGGCGCATATAATTTGGCAAACGTTGTACAGCATTTTTCTTGTCTTGCATTCTACCTCAGGACGATAAAACCTGACCCTACATCCGTCGCGGTGCCCATCTAATCTCCACCCCCTTCCCCGTGTCCCTTCGAATACGACGTTTATCCGCTGCAATATTCCATTCCGGGCACGTTATTTTGTAAGCACAACCTTTGTCAGTGCAGAAATACAAAATGGAGACTTAATGCCTAATGGAATAAGCCATTCCTATTCCACTTCTTAAAGCCGGAGCAGCGTCGTATTAAATTTTACTACTGTCAAATGCATCTGCGACTAAAATATAGCCGAACTTTAACTATTTACACACACAAATCTCTCCCTCCGAGTTATGGATATACTATATAGGTGCTTCACAGAATCCCACCCACGAAAATAAACTTAATGGGTGCTCAGGTTCGTAGATAGGACGTGTATTTTCACAATTTAGTTATTCGACTGCGTTTTTAACTTTTCAAAGAAAAAAAAAATTAAAGTTGTAAATTATTTTTTAATTTCTTTATTTTCCTATAACTGTGCGTGATACTAATTTTTCTCAATAGTGCGCAGAGCATTTTACATACCATTGTGAAGAATAAATTGTTTACATTTTTATTTGATATAATGTTTTTTTATTCTATTGTAAAGTTTCAATAAACCTTATCAAATCTTCGATACCAGAAATCTAGGTATGGAAAATATATCTAAACCCACAGACAATACTGCTAAATATTAATGCTGCATAGAAAAATCTAATCTACACTGATAAAAATTGTGGAAATTCACATACCTAAGCTTTTTATACATTTATAATGGTTTTTATACACGAAGAATGTAAATGAAGAGAAAGTACATAATACCTTGTGTAAAATCAGACGTTTGAATGTTATAAATATTATACAGGGTGTTTGTAAATAAGTGCGAAATATCTTAAGGGATGATTGCCGAAGTTATTTTGAAAAAAGTTCATATAAACGTAGGTCGAAATATGCTTCATTTCCGAGATAAATTAAATTTAAATTTTAATTTTTTATTAATTTTTATTAATTATTTCAAAGAGATTTAAAGATATTGACTAGGAATTTGAAACACACTTTGGGGGGATAAATGGACATTTTTTGGGGTGATCCGAATATTTCTACTTGCACCAGTTTTGATATTTTTTTAGAAATCCACCATCAATTCTGAATGAAATTGGTCTCTTCAATTTTTTTTCGTAGGATACACCGTTTTTGAGGAAAAAAAATAAAACATATTTTATCGTAGCCTTTGTTCTCTTTTATTTAAGGGTCTCTTTTAATAAAGCCTGCTCAAAGTAAAAATTCAAAATTGAAAATAAAAAGTTGATATGAATGTGGGTAAAAAGTTCTTCGATTTCGAGATACAGGATGTTCATAACTCTGAAATAATTAATAAAAATAAATAAAAAATTAAAATTTAAACACTGTATCTCGGAAAAGAAGCATATTTCGGCCTACGTTTATATGAAATTTTTTTCACAAAATAACTTGGGCAACCACCCCCTAAAATATTTCCCACTTATTTACAAACACCCTGTGTTTATTTAATGTTGTTTTCCTTTCACTAAAGTACCTCATAACTTGTCACCTTTTAAAAATATACAGGGTGATTTACTTTTTAGTTTAGAACTTTAACCATCTATAGATCTCGTCAAAATAATGTCATGTTAAAGTATACATTTTTTCTTCCAAAGGCTTCCTTTTAGAAATATAAAGCTTTTGAAAAAAACTTTTTATTTTTTTTATTTTTTTCTTAAACTAGGAAAGCCATTTGTTTTATATTTAGTATGAAATGTACCTACTAATGAAAAGCTCTATCTATTTTACAAATTATTGTGAAAATAAATCAATCATAAGCGTTCTTAAGAGGCTTCGATAACCCTTGTTTTTCAAAATGAATGTATTATTTTTACATTGCGGTTTATTCTACAGCAATCCAAACAAAGTAATACAGGATAAAATATTTAATATTGAGAAACAAACAGTAATAACAATGAATATGTAGAGAACAAAAGAAAAAGTATCACAACAAATGTTCGAAATATTTTCCTCGAACCTCGATGTATTTCTCACATCGCCTAATTAAGAATTGTTCTAATAATATTGGGGTTGTCTTTAAGAGTTTCGCAGTTATTTTCAATTCTTCTTCTTAACATCTCAAAAGTACAGACTGGTGAACTATACACGCCTATGACTGATCTATTTTCACAATAATATGTAAAATGAATAGAACTTCTTTGATACTAAATATAAAACAAATGTCTCACAGCTATGAAAAAATAAATAAAAAAAATGTTTTTTCAAGAGCTTATAGGTATCTCTAAAAGGAAGTATTTGGAAGAAAAAGTGTATACTTCAAAATAATATTATTTTGACGACATCTGTCGATGGTTAAAGTCCTAATCATAAAAAGTGAATCACCCTGTATAAGTACGTAAAAAACATATTCTTTCTAAAAATATTATCTCAAAAATTCTATGTAGTTTTCCTGATTCTTAGTAAAATTACTCTTTATGTGAATTGCACAAAAAGTGTAAAATTACTTGCCTAATGTAACTTTACTTGTATGAGGTAATTTTACATTACCTACGTAGCGGCAAAATAACCAATGTGTAATTTTACATAAAATTTTTATGAATGTAATTAATAATAATACAGGGTGTTCCGTAATAAATTGTACACAGGGTAACAAGTGATTTGTGACGTCATAATAATGTGATCTGACCAAACTTACCTTAATCCAAGTTGATAGTAACCGCGTGTCAAAATGAAAATTTTATTTTCAATTTTCTTAAATAACCCTCGAAATAATTAATTATTCAAACGAAATTTGGCGTCCCAAGGTTTTTGACATGAAAACTCATAACATTGGCATAATTGTGGAGGGTGCCACTTACACCGCCTCTCATAAATTTTATAGTTCATAAATTTTTTGCTCCACACTGTATCTCATTTTCTGATAGCAACATCTCTTTTTCTATCACTTTTACATAAAAAAGGTATACTTTCTTGATGTCGTTAGAAATTACCATTCTCGAAATATTTGCATTGAAAAAATTCAATGCATGACAAGAATAATATAATTTTTATTTTATCAAAAGCAAAATTGTAAACGTAAACATTACATTATAATCGTGACATATTTTAATAAATTTTCAAAATGGTCTCGATCTACTTCGAAACATTTTTATTTTATTTTTTTTAAAGATTTACGGACTTTAAAAATATGTTAGGTTGATTTCTAATAAATTATGAGACATTCAATATCTGGTGTCAATTCTTGTCGATTACTAATTGGGTGAAAATAAACTGTTCCCAAATGGCCCCACTGGTAATAATCTAAAGGATTTAAAACAGGACTGCGTGGTGGCCATCGGAATTCACTTCTTCAGAAAATAAGACACAATGTGTACCAAAAAATTTATGAATTAATAAGAGGCGGCGTAAGTGGCGCCCTCTAGAATATATGCCAAAGTTATGGGAAAATTTGAATTACATCATTTATTTCGAAGGTTATTTAAAACAATTGAAAATAAAATTTCGATTTTGACAGCCTTTCGGACTAAGGTCAGTTTGGCCAGATCACATCATTATGACGTTACATTTCACCTGTCACTGTGTACAATTCATTACGGGACACCCTGTATATCTGTATCATTTATTGCCTGTTGTGTCCCTCACATCAATTATTTGTAATGTGCTATTGACATTTTAAAGTGATATTGATAATAATAATACCACATGTAACTATCAAAAATTGTTTACTCACAATTCATAGTACATTGATAAAATGCAATTTTATCATAAAAAAATAACTATTACTAAACTATAATTAATGATATATTTATTAATAATAAATAAAATGCAATAATTAATATATGTTACATGTCTATCGAATCTTTTAATTATTTTATTGTTTTAAATTAATGAGACGTTTTTAATTCAAATGACCGCTTTATCCAAAAGAATGCGGCCATTATTCCACATACCATCTGACAACTAAATAATGTAACATAATCTACCCCACTTAAAATTCACTTAACTTAAAAGTGTCGGCTATTTTTCACGTTAAAAACACCCAGGAAAGTTAACAACCTACTCAACACAATATCCACCTCGCTCCGACCCGCAAGCCGCCCGGTTTTTCCTTGTTTTTCAAACAGGAAGGTAATTTTTCATTTACAATGTGTAACCGCTAGAAAATTACCACTTAGGACCACTTTTATCAAATCCTGCCAGAGGGTTTTAAAGTTTTTACAGGATTCCAGCCCCTAGCGGTTTTATATTAAGGGCTGTTTTGCAGTGTTTTATATCGGAGGAAGAGAATAATTTATCTGAAATATGTTAAAAGGGTGGAATACGTTTTTTCTACCTATTTTGAGTGGAAAATAAAATATATTATTCATTTTTTGCCGCCAGACTCATCACTGCTATTTAGAAACTGAAAATTTAGTGCAGAATTATAAAACCTTATATGACATGGATTCTAAACTCAACCATTTCCGAGAAAAAATTATCAAAATCTCCAACTTGATGTACAAAAAAAGTTCGATTAATTAAGGACTATTGACATAACTGCGTGCATAGAAATACAATGTTTATCACTTTTGAACTTCTTTTTGCTTAATTCTAAAAAATAATTAGCGTTGTAATAAATTTAAAATTCGATAAAATTTATATCGAGCAATGTGACAATGGCGCGACGGTTAACACGAGGTACTAAGCTGTCCAGCAATACGCAATTCAGTTGGTATCTGGAATTGGACCGTGTCTGAGTGTTTTTGCGTACCACTATTTTCTTTTCTTAAGGTGTTTTCCAACGAGTGCGTGAAAATTGGATTCGAAGATGTCGTGCGTGCATCGGAAATGGTGGTGATCATATTGAGTATATGTTGTAGTTTTTTTTTGTACTTGTGCGTTTAAAAATTACTGAATTTTGCTTTTTGGTAAATACCTAAATTATTTTGAATACGTATAGTTATTTCGAGGACGTGAATCTTTGGGTAGGTACTTTAATTACATATTTTCCAAATTCATAATTTGTTTAAAAGTTAAGTTGCTGTTTTAAGAGATTCATAATTACTAAGATTCCAGCGAAAATTTAAGCACAACACTATCTTCGTAGGTAGGTACTACAAAATAAATACATTTTATTTTTTAAAAATTTATTTAAAAACTGGAAAACAGTTGTCTTGAAATTTATTAAATGTTTCACAATAATAGCTGTTTACATTTTTTCCGTAGGACAAGTCTACCGCGTGCACACGTGATATGCATCCGCTGTGTAGCGTTAGGTTAAGCCCTGTTATCACGTTGTGATGAAACTCCCCAATATAAATACTCGCTATATTTTGAAAGCTGTTAATCTGTCCCCTCTGTAATATACAACTTTTTTGTTCATTTATGATTACTCTATCTCATGCTGAAGTAATGGCAGTCAAACTTCTTACACTCTGTATAAGTTCAAAGAAAATTAAACAAGGCATATTAGAAATGACTAAAAATTTCTAAAATAAATAGTAAATAAATAGTAAGATAAAAAAGGGGATTACATAACCATTTACTTATTTAAAAAATACCGCAGTTAAAATTGAAATGTCTGAAAAAACATATCTAATATGGTAAAATATCTGAAAGACTTTTAACTAAGGTGCATAATAATATATTACGAAGCATATCCACAAAGTAAGAGTACTCAATTGTAAAATCGAAACAGCAGTATATTTATGAAAAAATATATTCACGAAGGTACACTATTTTCTCGACGTAGTCGCATTCAACCTCAATGCACTTCGTGAGTCGGGAGATACCTTCCTCAAAAAAAACTCACGCAACCCTCACTCATTGTCAGTAGAGAACATTTCCCCCCCCCCCCCCCAAAAAAAAACACCTTCAGAGAAGAGAAAAATAAAAATAAATCAGAAGGTGCCAGGTCAGAGCTATGAGAGGGCTGGCTGATGATGTTCTAACCGAAATAATTCAAAAATTGCTTCGTGGCGTTAGCTATGTGGGGACGTGCATTATCATGCAACAAACATTCTATCTTCGTTAACATTCATACAGAAAAGACCTGGAGATTTGTAGAAATACAGTGTTCATTTCCTTCAAAGTCAATCGATGGTCACTATGAGGGACTCCCACTCATTTGTTCATCATGAACATTTGTTCTGCCAACTTTATACTCACGACACTTGTACACATCAGTACGATTCATAGCACCATCAGTTTTGATTTTGTTAAAAATCTGGAATGGCACCTTTTCCTTTTTTAAGAAGAAACCGGATTACGCTCCTTATTTCACAGCTGACGGGATTCGGAATAACGGCACTCATTTCAACACGCCACTTCAACAACAGTTCTCAACCGACTGAGACAAATGAGCGAGTGTTTTGCTCCCAAAACCTTGACCTTGAATGCAGTGTTGCCAACTTTGTCGAAAACAAAAACCACAGAACATCAGAGTCTTAGTACTCTTACTTATAAGTGTGGTAACGAGATTGAAAATTGCAAAACATGCCGGAGGCAGTCAAACGATTGTGATAAAAGCACAATTACTTACCACTAGTAATATATACAATATTTTATTTACTACTGTGCATTTTTTTAAAACATGTTGCATTATCTTCAAAGTCGCCATATTGTTTGTATCTATTACTGTTTTCTGTGTTTAATTCGGCAACAAAAATGGATTCGAGCGATTCTGAAGAGAGGATATCGGGAATGGTGAAAGAAACAAAGTATTTGCTGCTGGAAACGTGTAGGACAAGGTGTGAAACGCAATAAAATAGTTTGACGCAATGATGCAATAGTGTTGCAAAAATGCACTAATTGTAAGTATTAATGAAAATACTCTACTTACTAATTTAATAGAAAAGATTGGAATAGCGATTTCCTTCCTTAGTCAGTGAGGTTTAAAAAACGATTCAAATTGACGAATCAATAGCTGCGGGATATTGGACGATCTCCTTTACTAACACATCCTTTAGCAAATCTATACCATATGAAAACAGAGATGTTACTAACGAGCCCATAACAATTCAAATCAAAATAGATGTGACATAGACATTGATATGTTTATTATTTCATTTATTTTTTAAATTTTAATTACAACTTACAACTACACATTTAAAATAGTGCACCACAAAGTTGTAGATAAAATTAATTATTAAATGTAACACAGCGTAAAAAACTGAGTATTACATTTTCTACAGTAAATCATTCAATGTCATTTATATCTACTAACACTCATGTGTACCTACTAACCATTTTGTTTAAAAGTGGTTAAAAATAGAAGAGCTTTAACATTTCTTCGTAATTAAAATAGTCTATTATTTGTTATTAAGGTACCGTAAGACGGTAAAAAATTTGGAAGCTAGTAATGATACTCAACAAATAAAATGTATACTAAAATGATATTTAAATTTAGTCGTAAAATTTTTAAGCGCGGGTATAATTTTTCAGCTTTCAAACAATTTTGTTGTCGATAATATATGACATAAATAATAGAATAACGCAGAATAAAGTCGAAAGCTGTTTTATTTTAACCGATTTCGGCAAAATTCTTATTGCACTCGTGAGTGTGGACAACTACAGAGAAATTTGAGTGGTGTAAAATTAACATCTATTTTCTATTGTCTAAAATTCATAAAAAAGTTGATATTATTTTATTCATTTGAATAAAAACTTAATTTTGGAGTAAAACCAGCTTAAAAATTTTCGTGGATATAGAAACCTTGTTGTACTAAACTATTTTGTGATTTTCCTCTAACTAGGTAAAATGATTGGACTAAAATCTGATAATTTTGGTAAACACTTCTAAGAGTTACAGAAATTTCTTCTTCATTAAAAAAATTGTATAACAAGGGATGAAAATAACGTTTTTTTCATGGGTGGATAAACAAGCAGTAATTCTTAATTGTTATTATGGTCATAATAAAATAAAAAGTCGTTAATTGGGGAATAACAAAAACTTTGTCACATTACTGTTGTAATAATTTTACAAATCATATATAAAAATCGTAATAACTGAATTCAAATTAACACAGTGAAAATTTCACTTAGCTAGACGTTAATAGAAATTGATATGTTATTGAGTCTAATTGAGTTTACATTGGAGTTTTATTATGCAAAGTATTTAATATACACATTTTTTAAATAGTCTGTGGCGGCTTTAGATTGTACTTTATTATTTAAATTTATCTGAACAATTACTGAAAATAACTATTAGTATTGGTGACTTTTTTTTTAATTGATTTTTAGTTGACAGTACCAGTCGTGCAATATTGGTTGCCTATGCTCGGTAGTCATGTCGCTTGTAATCATTAATGAAGGCTCTATATATCTTCTAGATTTCTGGTAACCAGGAATTTCACTTCCTTTGTTATATTTTAAAAGAAAATATTGAATTTGTTTGAATTAGCTTAAAATGTTAAATTCTGTTTAAAACAAGCTTAATACTTAAAATGTGATGACTCACCTTTTAATTCCTCCATTATAGGAATGCCATTAATGTATTGTCGGTATTGTTATGTTTTGTGGCGCTAAGATTTTAGTGTACAAGCGGCACCGGAGCTATTTTAAGTTTGCAACCAGGTTTTGTTGTTGAATTCTGATTCTCATGAGAATAATGCAATTGAATCCAATGTGGAGTCTCAAAGTAACAGAGCGCCATCAAATTTGTAGTTTGAATGTTCGCAGACAAGTCTTAAATTTAATTTGAAGACACAGGCGGCTCTGTTGGTAGAATTGTGAAGTCAGAAGACAGTCGGTAGTGAAGCACCCGGCCTCCTTGATTTAATTAAACAATTTGTAAAAGCGTGCCTTGAATATATCGACAATTGAAGTCACTGTAAATACTACAGAACACAAAGAACTGCTGTTTGTGCAGCAAATGATTACTTTACTATTAATGCGACATAAACGTGTGTTTCTACGAAGACAATGCTCGTATAACACTTTGTGTGTCCTATTATACTCATATTATATTTTTTTTATATATGGAAAGACCAATTCGCTACAAATATGCTTATATGTATACATTTTTTATAAAATTATCCACCCGATTATTGATAATTTTGACTTATAAGTTAATAAAAAAGTAACATTTTATTAAGCCTATAATTTTACACTTTTTCTATAATTTTACTCAAAATGTAAAATAAAAAAAATTGTACAGTTCCAGAAATTGAACACAGAGAATATTATATTTTTTATTAGAACGCAATAGATAGTACACGTACAGGGTGTTTCCAAACTTGAAGATATTTTGTTTAGAATCCAATGACAATAAGCATTTCAATAATTCAAGTGAATATGTCCATTTAAAATAAGTTTGCAATGGTATAGTGTTGCCAGGTTGTAAATTTTTTTAGAATACTTAAGAGAATTAATTTTTGTTAGCGAAACCTGTTGATGTGTTTTGTGGACTTCTAAGTACTTCACCTCTGTTAGGCTTAGCTGCATGATTTATTGTTGATATACTGATTGTGAGATGTAAAGCCTCTGCAGCTTTCTGAAACAAAGAACATTAACAGAACAAAACATTCGCAATTTGATCAGACATAACCAAACATTTTTACATAATAGAACAGAACTTTATTTTTTAAACTTTATTATTAATTTTATACAGTATTGGTCCCTGTTTCCTTCGAAGTACTCCTTCCCTATTCACACACTTTTCCAAGTGGTGTTTCCATTTCGCAAAGCAGTCCTATACAACTTCATTTGAAATGGCCTATAGTCTCTGACGAATTTCCTTAGATGCCATTCATCAACACTCTGAAAATGGCGTTATTTTAGCACTGATTTTAATTTCGGAAATAAGAAAAAAATCGCAAGAAACCAGATCTAGCGAGTAAGAAAGGTCAGGGAGTACAGTAATTTTATTTTTGACACAAAACTGACTGAATTAACAAATGTGCAGGCGCATTTTCATGGTGCAAGAACCATGAGTTATCTCGCCACAACTCTGGTGCTTTTTGCGATTTTTTTCACGTAACCGTTGTAGAACGTCTTGATAGTATATACGGTTCACTGCAAGAATTCAAAATGCACAATTCCATTAAAGTCGAAGAAACAGTGAGCATCACTTTCACATTGAATCGAGACTGATTGAACTATTATCTCAATGTCGTATCTAGTCATAAACCCAACTTTCGTCTCTCGTGTTGATCCCTTGAATGAATGTTTCATCGTCATTGGATTGTTCAAGGAGTTGCCGACAAACGTCCTCGCCACAGAGCACCTAGATTGTACGTTTCCTATACTAAAGCATGGAAACCGGTGAAGCCAAGTTGCGAGGAAGAGGAGTGTGCGAGGTAATCTGACAGCGCATACTTTGAACAGATCCGGATTAAGCGACATTTTTACACTTATGACAAATATTCATTTTTCAAGTTTGGAATTTAGAAAATAATATATTTTAATGTCTTGCTTAACAAACCTACAAAATAATTTAAATATATTTATTGTCCTTTAGGTAATGTTAGTTTATTTAACCTTTTTTAGTAGATTTCACTCAATTAAATATTGTAACTTCATGATTTATTTTCACATCACAAGTTCTTATGCATATTTTTAAATATGTTCTTGGTTGTACTGTTTTTATAGGAGTTATTAAAAAATATACTTGGTGGGCCACCAGTAACGCCTCGGTCGCTAGGGACCAAACGGCAAGTGTTATAGAAACCTGTTTAGGTGGGTATGTGTAGGTTGATTACAGCTACATTTTCAAAATATTTTGAAATATACAGGGTGTCCAGGAAAATCGTACCATATCAAAGTTATGTATTTTTAAATGGAACACCATGTATTTTACTGCACCTTTGAAAGCCTCGTAAAAAAATAGGTGAACTTTATAAAGGTTTTGCATATCTATTGTTTGTGAGATATTTCAATTTTAGTGAAAATGCAGGCTTTTGTTGTACGTAACTGAATTAAATTAATTAGGAACAATATGAAAAATATTTATTAAAGGAAATTTTACTTTTAGAAGAAACAAAGAAACATTTTAATTGATGCCCGAATTGATAACTATTCTCTTGAATACAGCATTTTATTCTATTTCAAATGATATTCTCACATTCCTTAGAATATCTGGAGTGATTGTGGCAAGTGCATATCTAATCCTTTCCTTCATATCATTGCAAGTAGTAGGTAGAACACTGTGTAAAAGATTTTTTATATAACCCGAAACAAAGAAGTTCATTACGGTGAGGTCTGGATACTTAGGTGGTCACTGACATGCATCATTCTTACTTATCCATTTATTACTAAATTTTCGATTTAAATAATTTCTAATATGAAAAATTTGAAGGTGCGCTTTTAATTACATCCTCATTTTTCTCCTTATATTTAAAGAGACGTTATCAAGAAGAACCCAAACCAATTCAATAAAGGCCTCGATGACGACACGTGGATATATCTTACAAAAAAAATTCGATAAAAAACGAAACGCCGCAAATATCTCCCGTTAAAGATAGGTATAGGGAACCTATACACAGTTTGAAAGAATCATTGCGTACGACCCAGAGCATCATCTCCGTAAGTTTGTTTCAAAAATCGAAACGTTTCCGTGAAAGTTTTCCCCAGTTTCACGCAAAAATGTACTTTGCATCGTTATTCCAGAATATCACACATTTCAAAAATCGCCACTAACACTTAAACAAGTTGCATGTAAATAACAATATCATGAAAACTAAATGAGATATCAACAATCCAAGAACATTCGGTTTACAGATGAGGTTATGCGCAATGTAATGCTGCCACGCATATCATTAAATACCTCCATTAGCACGTAATTAAAAAAAAATCGGTTGTTTTCCGTACAGATCTCTTACTCTGTTAATAATCGTACCATTTCTTGAGCACGACTCGTTAAAGGTTTTGGCATATTAATACTTTGCACTACACACCGTTAACTTATTAGTTCTAAAAGGAACTTTTTATACGCTTTATTCAATTGGTTCGAATACACAAAAGTATCGCGGAACTACTATAGAAAATAACGAAAACGTCAAATGTCTTTATCGATCGATTAAATTTGATTATTTTAATTCGGTGCATTGTCAACGTCGCAAAGTGTATTAAATTTAAAACAATAAAATTTCCTAGTTTGACGAAAATTATCGCGATACAGAACAGGAATTTAGGGTTATCCTGTGGGCTGCACTTGATTACTAAATATGACCTTACTGCGTAATTATCGCAAACAGATCATCCTTTAAATTAAAAATATCAAGATTTTTAAAACTTATTGAAATCTCTGGAAACGTCCCCGACTTACATATCACATAAAAAGAGGTGAAAGGTTGTGGTCGTAAATGTCATGTCGCCAGCTTTTTGTACTATTCTTTTGTAGTAAAAGGAAAAACTGCTAAACGTGTTTTTTATTGCGAAAATCATTAGTGAACAAATATTTAAGTGAAGTCATTTATTTATCTAGATTTTTATTTTTAACTGTGTTTTTTTTTGTAGACGTGTAGAAACGTTGCAGAGAACTGTGAGTTGGCCGCACATCTTTAAATACGGCGATTTCTACATAGGCATGCAGGTGTAATCAGCGATTCCGAAAAGGTTTCCATCGTATCAATGTGGTAAGTTAGTAGATTAAAAAATATATTATTTGTAAAAAATATTCTGGATGTTAAAATTAGATATACTCGATATAACAATAACTCGTATATAACAATAACTCGTATAACTTCCGTAAAGCTAATTTCCCAGCTCTATATAACAGCATTTTAGATACTAATTGGTCATTTCTGGAACAATTTAATGATGTTAATTTAGCGTGCGACGCTTTTTATAAAAAAGTATATTCTATTCTTGACATGTATGTTCCGAAATATATTCATAAACCAAGTAGATATCCTTTTTGGTACTCGCCTGAGTTAAGACGCAGTATCTGTCTCAAAGAAAAAGTGTTCAGGCGTTACAAAAAGTTTAAAACCAATGATCACTTATCGGATTTTAAGCNTAATGATAATAATGATAAAGAAGTGCTTTGCGCCACCCCCAAAACCAGTCTCTGGATCCGGGCCTGGTGCATTATCGATTTTTTAAAAATTGCTTAAAATTAAAAAATACGCCCTGTATTTCTTAAACGAATTTAGATATCGAGATATAATTAACTAAATGCATTTTGGTGTATAAAAACCATTGCGAATTTGTAAGTTTCTATAATTTTTACCAGTGCACAAACTTTCTTACATTTTTATGTGTAATACTTTTAAATGTTTCATATTAGATATACAGTCATAAAAATTTTATGTAAAATTACATTTCTTGTGTAATTCCATCGAAATGTAAATTTCCTTTGTGAAATTTTGTGAGAAACAAGAAAACTACTTAGTATTTTTAAGGAAAAAATAATCTAGGTATTATTTTGTAATATTTTTAGAAAGAATAAATTTTTTGCACACTTAAATATGTTTTTAAGGCAGGTTACGACGTACTTAAGTGAAGGGAAAATAACATTAAATAAAATTAAGGACACTTATTAATGCAGTAAATGACACATATTCTCTAGAGTAAAATATAAATTTCTGAATTATACGCAAAGATAAATACTACAGAATATTATTTAAACCAATTAATTAAACAACTTTCTTAAAATAATGGTACAATGAAAAACTTGATAGAGTAGGTTTAAATTAACGAAATCAGTAAAAATTAAAAATATACAGGCTGTTACAAATTCGCTTCTCACTACAGGGACCTTGGAAACGGTAAGAAATACTAGTAGCTTAAATGGGAGCAATGTTGCATAATCAGGGGACCAACATTATGCCTCTAAAAATCAAGGCTAACATGATTAGTTTTCTAAATATTTGAAAAAAAAAACGAGATTTTGGAAATCCGTTTTTGTTTCATTTCTGTCTTGTTTGAGGTGATATTGAAAATAGAACAACATTTTCTCATGACAACTTTTCATTTTTTTAAATACGATCCTGGAAATTTTATTACATTTTCTGAAAGCCTTCATGACCACCAGTACTGTACTGCCTCAGCCCGAATCAGATTCAGACGTTTGTTTCTAAAAATCCATTTTCAATGTATTCGTTCCAAATATTTCAAACTTTTTATTTAGATTTCTATGTTTATTGAATTATCGTACACTCTGAGTGTCGTTAGACCCTGTGAAATCCGCCTAGTTATTTAAACTATTACCATCACACGTTACAATAAAACTTTATTAGAAATTTAATCTCCATCACCTGGTCATACATAATTCGATAAGTTGTTGCGTCAAAATTAAAACATACAATTTTAATTTCATTATGACAAATTAATTCTTAAAAACGCATATGAACAACAAAAACTCCAAATGAATTATACTTTAAAAAATTACAGTAAATTTTGAAATTTGAATCGTTTCCGTTTTGGCAATGTTGAAAATGAAGATAAGCTTAATATGATCGGAATTTATTACACCTGTAACAGCGACTGTATGAAAAATCATGTCAGAGGTATTTGTATTAATATCTTGAAAAAAATTAGATTGAAATTTGTTTGAATTTTGGGCAATCCAGAACCCTAGAAATAACTATGAGCATGGGATTAATAATATGTAATAATGTTTTATTGTAACGTGTGATGGTAATAGTTTGAATAACTAGGTGGGTTTCACAGAGTCTAACGACACTTAGAGTGTACGATAATTCAATAAACATAAAAATCTAAAAAATTATTAGGTAAATTTGGAACAAATACATTCAAGATGAATTTTTCGAGACAAAACATCTGAACAGTACATCGGGGGCATGAAGGCTTGCAAAAAATGTACTAATAAAATTTCCAGGGCCGTATTTAAAAAAATGAAGTTGATGATGGTCCTGGAGAGACGAAACGTTACATATAAAAATTGATTATACCATACGATGGAGGGCAAAAAGTTGACATGAGAAAATGTTCTTCTTTTTTTTTTTAATATCACCTCAAACAAGATAGAAATTAAACAAAAAAGGATTTCCAAAATTTCGTTTTTTTTTTCAAATATTTCGAAAACTAATCATGTTAGCCTTGATTTCTTAGAGGTATTATGTTGGTCCTCTGATTATGCAACTTTGTCCCCATCTAAGCTACTTCGTGTCTCTTACCGTTTCCGAGATACACTGAAAAAACAATTACTTTCTATTAAAGCAATCGGTTGTTTTGAATCTAGTCAGTTTACATTTATGCTAGTTACATTAAGATAAACCAGTTACATTAAATACAAATCATTTGATTTGTTTGAATTAAAAAAGAAACAGTTTACAATAGATTTGCCTATAATTAACAAATTAGATTTAATATAACCATTTATGATTTTAGAATATTTGTTAGGCGAATTAAAAGAATAAGTTTTTAATACAAATTTATATTCATTTTTATTTAATAAATATTATTTTATATTGGCCTATCTAACGTTACAATTAAACTTTAAAGGAAAATTATTNTACTTAAATATATTTTCGAGACAGGTTACGACGTACTTAAGTGAAGGGAAAATAACATTAAATAAATTTAAGAAGACTTATTAATACAATAAATGTCACATATTCTCTATATAAATTTCTGAATTATACACAAAGATAAATACTACAGAATATTATTTAAACTAATTAGTTAAACAACTTTCTTAAAATAATGGTATAATGAAAAACTTGATAGAGTAGGTTTAAATTAACGAAATCAGTAAAAATTAAAAATATACAGGCTGTTACAAATTCGCTTCTCACTACAGGGATCTCGAAAACCGTAAGAAATACAAAGTAGCTTAAATGGGAGCAAAGTTGCATAAACAGGGGACCAATATTATGCCTCTAAAAATCAAGGCTAACATGATTAGTTTTCGAAATATTTGAAAAAAACGAAATTTTGAAAATCCGTTTTTGTTTCATATCTGTCTTGTTTGAGGTGATATTGAAAAAGAAGAACATTTTCTCATGGCAATTTTTCATTTTTTTAAATACGATCCTGGAAATTTTATTACATTTTCTGCAAGCCTTCATGACCACCAATACTGTACTGCCTCAGCCCATAGTTGATGATGGTCCTGTAGAGAGGGCAAAAAGTTGCCATGAGAAAATGTTCTTCTTTTTTCAATATCACCTCAAACAAGACAGAAGTGAAATAAAAACGGATTTCCAAAATTTCGGTTTTTTTTTCAAATATTTCGAAAACTAATCATGTTAGCCTTGATTTTTTAGAGGCATGTTGGTCCTCTGATTATGCAACTTTGTCCCTATGTAAGCTACTTCGTGTCTCTTACCGTTTCCGAAATACCTATAGTGAGAAGCGAATTTGCAACAGCCTATAAAGCAATCAAAAAAACCTCCGAACCTATTTAAAGGACAAAGTATACAAGGTGGTCCGAATTTTATGCAGGAAACTTCGAGGATAGATCTCCTTAAAATAATATTTGTTTGCCTTAGGTCTGGAACGGCCTCGTTTTAGAGATACAGGGTGTTGAAGTTGTTAAAAAAAATTGATTTGCTTATATCTCCGGAATCTATTAACCGATTTCATTAAAATTTAGTACAGATAATGCATGATGGTAAGCCTTGTATTTCCTAAAATATGAACTCTAAGATTCAACCGGTGGTGTACAACTTGACAGGGTCACCCCCTTTTATATAAAAAACTACGCCACTGTATTTTTTATACGCTATTGTAACGGATTTATATTCTATTGCACAAAATACGTAAAAAAGGTAATTTGAATTTTTTCCCTAAAGTTCACCGTTCTCGAGTTATTCATACCAACACAATCCCCTTGTAGCCTTCTAACCATAATATTATAAGAATATTTATGTTTATGCTTAAAAGTAAGTGCAGTTTGTAAGCATATCAACAAAATTCTTTACACTCGTCGCTTTCATCTTTTTAAATTAAAACGATATTTGGAAAATCACGACGGAGTAATGAAAAGGCACAGAAATGAAATTTTAAGAGTATTTGACGACGATGTTTGGCTGAGTACACGAAGAACGTCTCAGCAACTTGGGGTGAGTAAATCGAAAATTTGAAAAGTTCTACATAAAGATGGCAGAAATCCTGTGCAAAATTTACTTCCGGGAGCTGCAGAGAGACACCTGAATTTTTATCAGAATTCTTACTAGAAATACTTTGAACCGATGAGGCTGCGTTCACAAAGCGAGGGGTAGTGAATTTTCACAATTTGCATGTTTGGTCACAAGAAAATCCTCATGAAATTCGGACAAAATCTTTTCAACACGAATTTTCTGTGAAAGTATGGCTCGGAATAATTCGCAATAAAGTATGTGGACCTTTCTTCTTGCCACCCCATTTAAATTTCACCCATTTCTAAACCGTCCATTTGAATTATTAGAGGATGTTCCATTAAATATACAACAAAATACTGGATACAAATGGATGGTGCTCCTTGAGGAGAATAATACAAGAATGGCTTAATGAAAATTATATGGGGTGATGGATTGGCAGAAGACCAAATACCAATGTCAACCATAATGTTGAACAGGGTCCAGTGTCTCGNATTTATTAATATTAAAATAACCTATTTTCACTGAAAAACTGTTAGTTCACATTAAGCTAAGATATATTTCTAATAATCTTATGTCATCTACATCTTTAAATATGTAGATTAATAATAAAGAGGCGAAATGTAATATTACAGTAAAAATAAATTAACATTCAAATAAGATTTATTACAAAACTATATGAACTTATTATTAGTTACTTATCACACTATACAGGGTGATTCAGAACTTATCCAAAAAAAATTCTGGATGTACAGGGGACCCTTACAAATACAATTTTGTAAAGAAAAAATCAAAAAGGTCAGTTCGAAATTGATTTAAAAATACACTTCTGCACGGCACTGGAAACTGGTCCACTGTAAAAACTGATCTCGCACAATGCGACCGGTATGGCGACGTGGTAAAAACGGACAAAAACTTTCGCAAGGAAAGAAATATGTAAATAAAATTTTATCGCACCTATTTTATATCGGCAAATTCAAATGCTTTTGCCTTTATTAATTATTAATAAAATTAATTTGTGTTTTTAAATAATAAAATCATTTGACATACCCGATGCTGCAACAGCAATTGTTCAAAATTTTATCCACTCACGTGTAAACACATTTGGGTCCATCTTATTTACTTTCTACGAACTAACACAAATGATGTCTTGCTTCACCATAACACAAGTACTTCACTATAATACAAATGTTGTCTTGCTTCACCATAAATTAAAACGATATCTATTAACTCTGAGTTGCTATACACGCAAGCCATTTTTGACACTAACTACTAAAAAACTGATGTAAATACTACAAATAACAGGTAAAAACTACCGCAACGACGGATTTCAGTATTAGGAGTCACATGGCTCTCCACGCGCATTGCGAATGACGCTAGAGACTACAGTTGTCCAGCTATGTAGTGGTTTAATGTGCTATTACTTCAATAATTTTTTTCTCAGAAACTATAAGACTTTTACAATTTTTTTTTATAATATTGACTCCATTTCTCATGCCGCATCTATTCCCAAATTTTTTTGGATAAGTTGTGAATCACCCTGTATATGCTAGGCAATATCCAAAACTAGGATGGCAAACGATATTTATTTAGGCCAAATAAATCCTTTTTTCAGTGCACCTATAGTGAGAAGCGAATTTGTAACAGCCTGTGTATATACATATAAACCAATATCTGTAAAAAAACCTCCTAACTTATTTAAAGGACAAAGTATATAATAATGTAATGTAATTCGATACATTCCCTAAATAACTTACTACATTTAATTGTTAAGTTGCTGTTAGTTTCCGAAATAAGTTAAATTTTAATTTGTTTTACTAATTGTAAGTCATAGAATTTCAAATCAAAACCCTAATAAAACTTGTGGTTGGATTTTATATTATGGAATAATTAATTTTACACACTTTTTTTAGTACGTTTTTACCCTTCAATATTTAACTTTAAAAATTGGCTACCAAATTCGTTTTCATACTATCGAAAACCGTATAAAGCCTAAATTATTCTTATAGTTCTTTAACTATGACGACTAATTAAATAAACAATATGTAGGTACTTCCATAAAATTGATTTCTAATTTAAAATAATTAAGTAGGTATAACGAAAAATATTCTTCATGTATTTTCTGGGAAAAGTTTTATTACGATTTCTATTTATATGGAGACTTTGAGTTGGAATATTTGAATCATTTCAAGATCTGGATCTGTGTGTTAAGGTTAAGCAAAGTTCAATATGGTTATTATTGATGTTTCTCATATTCTTCAAATGACTTTAAATGAAGATATACCGAGAGATTTATATAATTTACACAAACTCACATTATTTACGAAAAAAATATATACTCAAACATGTAATTCAACACAATGTATCATGTATGTTGATTAATTTACTTTCTTTGTGTAAAAAACCTACTTGAAATTGCACAATTTTTATCAGTAGATATTTGTTACTAAAATACATTTAATTGGTGTGAGTGTTGTTTTGTAGACGGAATACCTTCCATGCATATTAATATGCAGATCCATCCAGTATGCAGGAGAGGAATATTCTTAGTTTTCAGAAAGTGGAGGATAGTAATTTTACTTTGATGAACACTTGATGCGGTCGCCCATCAGAACCTTCCTCGACAATAGAACAAGAAATAAACAAGATTTCATGCTTACTTTGCACGACTAACTTTAGTTCCAGAATGAAATGCATGGCAGCAAAATACGTAGCTAAAATGGCGGTCCCATCTATCTTATTTTAACTGTTCTTCATCTTGACAAGTTTTACAGCAAAACTTTCCTCTCTATCGGGGCCGGATCTCGCGCGTGAGCTCCCTCTCTCTCCGTCGAGGAGGACGTGGAGGAGCACGGTGTTAATTTTGTTTTACGAACGGGGATAATTTATATTAGTGAACACCTTTGGCGAAGAGAAAGGAGTTCATAATGTCAAAGCAAAGTTTCATTTTGTTCAACGGCGAAATATATAAGGATCTTAAAAGCACGCGTCGCGCAGTTTATTGGAGTGGAAAACCATTTAAGTTAAAAGCGAGCAAGACTAACTGCTCTGTGATGAGGCTGATGGTTATAATTTTCACTAATTTATCATTAATAAGACGCTACTGGAGCTAAAAATCTCGCTAATAAGAAAGGGAACAGATGCGTAAACTTCGTATCGGAATACGGGGTTAATTACACCGTTTTTCAAGTCGTTAATTAACAGAATCTAATTATAACATTTTTTATATTAATGTAGCCTTTGAATTACATGGTATAATTTACTTGTTATCGTTTACTATTCATTATGTATTGATTGTTTATTATTTATTTTATAAGGAATATAAATAGGACAAACTCAGATACATATTAGTTTTTTTTAACTATTTTTCTCGGTTTGACCTTGAAAAGACCTTTAACCTGACCTGACAGAAGTAAATTTGTCCAACAAAGCGGCACTCAACACTTGATTATTTCAAGTACATGTTGACATAGGGAAAGTTAAATAACGAACAATACTTTATATTACTAAAAACATATAAACAATAATGTAATTCAGTATAATCATACTTGTATATGTATAAAAACGTTTAAAATAAATATTAATAAACATAAAGTAATAAGTACCTATTAAACAACAAATGTATAAAAAAAACTGGTGAAAACCAGAAGACTCAATTTGATAATACTGATTGCATGTAACCTACCATTTCATATAGTAAATAATAAAACATTTAATTCCTACTGGAACAACCCCAAGTGGAAATTACCATGTCGTACCAGCTTGGATGTTGATTATATATTTATTCAAATATTACATCAGTAGATTTCGAAAGGTCGTTCTCTTTAGATCAAGATATTTTATCACCGCCGCGAATAAGTTTCGCTGAAAAATGGGTAGAAACATACCTGATGATGCGATCTATAACGGATTTCATTCAGATTGTGGAACCAATGGCAACGATGCGTAAAACAATTTACGTGTTTCACAACGATACAATGACGTAAATCTGATAATCGTTGTATTTTATGTTGATGATCCGTACGCCTTTGGCGCGCGACCAATTATGACAACATTACTTATTGGCTACAGATATTAAAAGAAAAAGTAAAAGTAATATAACAAATACATATCATTGGTATCACGAGTTATGGATATAGGTAAACGAACAAATTTTAAACAGTTAAATATATTTAAAAAATAAACGTCAATCCTAATTTTGAGAATGAAAACAGAAGTTCCCCATTTAGCAATATGTAAATTTTATTTGTTATTTTTTGTGTGAGATTTCATCTAGGTAACATAAGTTTATAAATAAATAACCCTTGATCTTCTTGGCGTAGGAGTTTGTTTATAATTTTTTTCACTGGTGGCAAAATACATAAATAAAGAGAGAGCTATTTAACACAAAATGCGTCGCGAATAGGCATGATGACAGTAACCAAGAATCACTAAAATTATGTATTTATCTAATGAAATATGATTCATGGATTATTAAAAACGTATTTATTTTTATGTTATGAGCGAGATTGATAATATTTTTGATACAATAAAACTACAAAATACAGTAAACAGTTATGATAGGTTGAGCACCAATCAGAGCAAATTACGTCACATCTATGTAAATGTCATTTTGTGTCATTTGTACTTCGACAGTATCCGCAGTATTTATCTTCTTTTAAATATTTTGTGTTTCCCAACTATCAGTTGCTTAGTTTTGCGTTACCAAAACCATAATCAGGAAACGTTAGGTACTTGAAAAGTTTCCAAAAGAAGGAAAGAAAATAAAGCTCGACAACTGCGAGTTAATAAAATATCAAGAAGGCTATGTATGTGATCAAAAGTTTATCCATGCATAAATTGGTGCTGAAATACAAAGAACAGTCTTGCGACACCAACTCGTATTGACTGATGAAGATGACATGAAGAGTTGAAGAAGAGAGTTAAGATATGGCAGAGTGACGGCCTCACAAGCGTTTGAATTTAGTCGGAGCAAAACCAATGATGCAACTCTGATCACGTTAATAATGGGAGGAAAAATCTNGACATTTTTGAAAAAACTCATACTGACTGATGAAGATAAATATTTTGTGTTTCCCAACTATCAGTTGCTTAGTTTTGCGTTACCAAAACCATAATCAGGAAACGTTAGGTACTTGAAAAGTTTCCAAAAGAAGGAAAGAAAATAAAGCTTGACAACTGCGAGTTAATAAAATATCAAGAAGGCTATGTATGTGATCAAAAGTTTATCCATGCATAAATTGGTGCTGAAATACAAAGAACAGTCCTGCGACACCAACTCGTATTGACTGATGAAGATGACATGAAGAGTTGAAGAAGAGAGTTTAAGATATGGCAGAGTGACGGCCTCACAAGCGTTTGAATTTAGTCAGTGCAAAACCAATGATGCAACTCTAATCACGTTAATAATGGGAGGAAAAATCTCAGACGCATCGGCCATGAAACGCGATAGAATGTTGGAGGATGAAGTGAGGAAAACGGTAAGTACCAATCTGGGGAAAAAATTTAAAAAAGTATTATTGAAATTAAATGTACCACGAATACGAAGACTTTTAAAAATTATATGGAAAAAGGAAAACCGACCCAGAAGTTTTATGTGCAGATGGCAGCTACAAATGTATTTAAAAGGGCTTCAAAAGGGCTATTTTGGTGTAGCCGATTGCACCTACATTACAAATAAAATAGTAGAAATCATTAATGTTACATTTGATGACAACTTACTGTTTTATCTCTTCATGGAAAGATAATGTGTATCCATTATTATTTTGTATTTTTATTTAACTAATGAATCTTGCAACACAAACAATTAGCAACGTATATTTACTGTTGATAAACATAGATGTGACGTCACGTAGACGCCATGACACCTGCGACCGTTTTTGCGTGAGTTTAGACTTAAAATTAAAATGTCAATATTTTTCTACTAAACCTTTTATTTTCTACAGAATAAGATATTTTTTGGAAATAGTAAATACTTACGAACATAATAGAACAGTTTTTCAAAATCTGTCATCATACCTATTGATAAAAAACTAATTCATTTTGAAAAATTGGTTAATGACCTATTTTTCATTCATTTAATGAACTGAAAAGAGTGACAGTCGAATCTCTTCATATAAAAGTCTTACATTTCTTGTTTAAGTCCTATGCTATTTATTATTTCTATCTTAAAGTATTTATCTAGTGACAGTTAATTGTTAGAAATTTCTTTAGCGCGTATCATTTACGAATATCCTGCCTGAAATAAATATTATCACCCTTAACACTACACTAACCTACATAGCAATAATCATATATGCAAAAACGAATTATCAACAATCTCCGCATTCTATTCGGCGATGATTAATGGTAATATCGCGGTCTAAAAACATCCTAACGCGTTAAACATCGTCTTAACTAAAGTCCCTAAGAGACTAATAGGAACATTTGACGTTATCTGGGTAGTAGAAATGCGAGCGCACGTCTTCGAATTTAAATACCCCAGGGAATGTAGTCTCGATAAGACTGGAATTGCACGAATATGACCGAATAAAATATATTATATTACCTGAATAGTTTCGGAATAGGAATTTCTATTTTAGACAGTTCCTACATAGTTAATAAATAAGTGGATAACAAAATGATGGGGGGTCACGAACACTCGAGCGTTTCTGGGGGTTAGTTTAGGCTTGTTTAGTAGATATACTGTGTGGCCAGTATGGGAAAACTTTTTACTGCTCCATTTTCGGAAAAGTTGCTTTGCTATTACTTTTGTTAAAAAAGTAGCAATGCCAAAAATTTATTTCAATAATAATATATTTGAATCCTTAGACAACGTTTCGGTGTTATTTGGTACCATCTTCAGGCCTCTAAAATTCATAGAAACTGGTTCCTTTTGTTTTAACTGTACAAACAAAGTTATTATTAAACAGCTATTAATTGTATAACATCAACTTGGAGAAAGTTTAAAATAAATATTTTTTTTCCGAAAAACATGGTGTATTTTTATTATTATTATTATCTTATTATTAACTTTTTGATAATAATCATTCATTTATTCAACTTATGATTTCTCTAGAAACTAGTTTCGCCAGTAGGTACTTATTTTTGACTAACCTCGTATATTTTGATATTATATAACCCTAACAATTGTTAGGTTTAGTTAATTAACTAAATACATTTTTTTTTAATACTAGAAATGTTTTCATCACTTGTACTTTCCTGAATGACTTCTGTTTAGAATACAAATATTGTTCCAAAAGTTGAATAGAGATAAACTGAAATCCCAATTGTTTTAAGGCTTTAAGGTGGCCATATCCCTGGCCGAGAAATAGTCAAATTTCTGGCGTTTTTAGGTACTGAAATCTTGAAAAATAAAACGTGTAGGACAAAAGTAAGCCCAAAAATAAAATCTTTGCTGTTCTGTTTATTCATTGTTACTATGTAAATTTACTCAAATAAAATAATAACTTAAAAATGCGTTTGTAAAACATGCTTTTGCTGTGATCCTAACCCCACATTTTAAGAATTATTTTCACATACTTATAAATAAAAGTAAACAATTTTATATGTAGGACTAAGCAAGTATATGTTATAAGAATATTTACATATGGAGTTATATATAAAAAAGTTAGTATTTTCGTACATTTCATTACATAAAACCTTGATGGTTTGATCGTTTTTTGCACCTGTTTATTTGTTTTACTGTGGCGTCTTTGGTGGCGATAAGCTTCAAATTATTCAGTTATTAAATTACTTAAATCATTTGTCTTTGTGGAAAACACTATTTCAAGAATATGGCGCCCTTAAAGAAAAGCAGCTACTGAAATAATTCATTCAAATTCGGATTTAATTTTTGAATGTTAATGATAAGTTTTACCAAAATTTCATGGCGTATTCTACCTATGAAAATAATCAACTTTCGTTGTATAAAAATTTTTAAAAGGACGATTCCCTCAAATATTTATACAATTTTTCCTATAACTTCACTGGCAAAAAAGATTGAGTGATAAAATTTGGGGGATGACATTTTTTTAGTAAGGACTATTTTTTCATGGATAACTTATTCCAAAATACACTCAAGTGGTGTAGTTATTGGGGGAGTAGGGGAAAAAATCGTATGCCACTGGTTTCTTAAATAATTTTAAATGTTTTTGAAATGTACAATCAATTTGTGACAATAAAGTATTCTTGTAAAATATTCGTAAAATTTACTGATCTTTAGATAATTGGGAAATCAAATAAGAAGATACCCATTCGACATGACAATTCGAAATGGTTTCCCTTGTAAATTTCGCATCATCGGTAATCGGTAATATTAATAATTGAGTATCAGGTTGTTCGCATTGTTGTAAAAACCATTGACAAAATTCAATCATCGGTTGATAGTCATTGTCATTTAATGCATGAACTCGCTGGACATGATATGGACGTAATTGCTGCTCACGTAAGACGTTCCAGATTGTTACATGTGATACACCCAAATCTGTTGATATCTGTCTGGTACTGGTAGATGGGTCTTCATCCACAGATTTCACAATTCTGTCTTCCAAATGAACTGTACGAACAAGTCTTTCTCTTGCCCGACGTTTTGATAGCGACAAACATGCAGTTTCACAAGCTCGACGGTAAACGCTTGAAAAGTCGTTCAGCTTGTCTAGCATTGCCATTCGCTCTAGCGTATGTAAAATGTATATCTGCTAATTCAATATTTGTATAATTGAATACCATATTTTTTATTATTAAAATCTGTTTTTAGTTGTATGAAAAATAACAAACTTTTTGCAACACACAAAACAGTGGCGTTGTATAGTATTTTGAAATCTCTCAAAAATATTAGGTATTGAATTTATTGTTACACATTTAGCAATCAATAGAAAATGATCGTATAGGTACGTATATTAAGTAAGTACCTACTTAAGTATCTTCTTATTTGATTTCCCAATTATCTAAAGACCAGTAAATTGATTGTACATTTTAAAAACATTTAAAATTATTTAAAAAATCAGTGGCGTATGATTCTTTTCAAAAAAGGTCTCCAACTCCCCCAATAACTACCTCACTGGAGTGTATTTTGGAATATCCATGAAAAAATAGTCCCTACTAAAAAATGTCATCCGCCAAATTTTATCACTAAATATTTTTTGCCAGTGAAGTTAAAGAAAAAATCATATAAATATTTGAAACTTGAATATTTGAAACAACCTGTATCTCCGTAGGGAAGCGTCCTAGCAATTTTTTTATAGGGAAAAATTTGATTATTTTCATCGGTATAATACGCCATTAAAGTTTGGCAAAACTTATCATTAACACCCTGTATATATGATGACTCGGGTAACACACATACAGAGAAGTAATTCTAGGAACAGACGTAATGATTTCCGTTCGTAATTTTTTTTTCCTAGCTATTTCAAATTTGACGGCATTTGCTGGAATGCACCCTTTTCGAGATAAATGATAAAACGTTAGACCATGTCTAGTTAACTATAATTAAAACTCTTGTTTTCTTTTTAATTAAAAATAATTATTTATCAAGTCGCCACCATTATCATTAATAAACTTAAATATTATTTACGTGTTTTTTCAAATATTTTTTGCAGCTTGAAGTAAATCATACGTTATATTAATTTTGAACACCCTATATATCTATCGAAAACGAAGAATATCTAAACACATGTTCATTGGGACTTTTTTGTTATTTTGTGCCGTAGAATTTGTACTCCTTTTAGGCAAGCTTTTTAGTTACACCGTACATTACAATAAAATATACATTAATAAAAAATTATAGGTATACAATTATTATGCCACTTATAATAATAAATAAATTAAAAGCATGTTTTGATGAGTACTTGATGTTCAAATTTTTTTATGAATATTTATACTAAATACAGAATCTTATTTGACTTGATTTTTAACATATGGCTAAATGTAAATATCCAGTCGAATTAGATCATAAATCTTGAAAACTTAAAAATAATATTAGCAGACATTTTATTGTACTTTATGAGGTCGAGGGTATATAGAATAATACTATCAAAAAAACTCGAAAGTGTTAGTTGGCAAATTGCAAATAAATAGCAAAAGTAATTTTTAATTTTTTTACAGCTCTATCTATAGGAAAATTGGTTATTTTATGTTGTAGACAATTAAATTACCTACAATTTAAGGTACTTAAAGTCATATTTCGCCAATTTGTCAACTGTAAAATAAAGGCCCAACCCGGATATAACAGTTTTCGAAAATTGCGCAATTATTATTGCAAAGTCATAGGTGCTGATGAAATTTATGGAAAAGACGGCCAATGTAATGATCAACATGTGTGCCAAAGGCCGATTCGATTGACCGTGAAATTGTTGCTCCAGGTATATTTATTTTACTTTCAAAAAGTTTTACTTAGTTCATGTAATAAGCGCGCTAATTGCAGTGTGCAAGATTTTTTACTTGAACGTTTCTATCTTTTTCTAATTACTTTAAAAATAAGCTCTATTTAATGCAGAAAGAGCAAATACCCGAGCGGCTTTTGCATGACCCTGGGACAATTTATTTATAATGTTGTTTTGCACATCCTACTTTGTTAGTTGTAAAGAGCAACTTAATTTCACTTTTCTGAAATTTTTCTTTTTCGATACGTTTCTTTGGATCAATTAGAATCTATATATACGATATTAACTTCTAAAATTACTTCCAAAACAACGAACGAAATTAATAATTAACAAATACCTGGTGCAACAACTTCTATATGCGGACAGTTCTCTTTGCATAAATATGTGTAATATTATTGTAGAAATTATTTTTATTGAAAAAGTCGTATCAGTAATATATTGTTATAATAAATCAACAACATATCAGTTTTTTCATGTCTCGGTATCGTCAAAGTAAGTCTAATAAAAGTGATAATTCTAACGAATGGAGATAGCAAATATTTTTAACAAAATACAGAAATTAAAAAAATATGTATAAGAGTATTAAGGATATCAAATTAAAAAATTGATTTTTTTTTAAATTTATTTGAATTAGCCAGCCTAAAGTAAAAAACAGAAATACCGCCTTTTTAATGAAAATTAACGGAGGACCTCTATTTAAGAATTTTTAAAAAAGGATAATGGACCGAATTAATTTCATTTGAGACCATAATCTCTTATTTATATTGACTCACACATTTATGTAAAATCAAAAAGAAACTACCAAGTTCGATAAAATCGGTTCAGACGTTTTTCTTTTTTGGTTTTCGTAAATACATTTTTTTGTCAATTTTTAACATCTCGTATATCTAAATGAACTGTCCTATAAATGAAATTTGAATTTTAGTTACAATCTGACAAAAACTGAAATATGTGGCAAAACAATTCACTTTGAATTGAATTTTCCGTTTAAATATTATAAATAGACGTCTACGAGCAGAGAAGGAAGGAATATAATGAACTGTTTTATCCGGAAAGTATGTAAATAACTACATCTGGGAGATATATTATGCACCCTTTGTAGGAAGACGTCTAATTAAGTTAAAAATTTTGAACCGTCTGAGACACGAACATGGAAAATGATTTAAAACGGAAAATAATTATTCACGAAATTCACAATTTATAATTGTACATATTGTGTTCGTATATTCCTTTATAAATTATGTTTGGAGAGTAGAAAGACGAGAACTTAACGAATAGGTTCTAAGTCTACCTCCCTTATTTCTAACTAAATAAATGAGTTTGGCTTTGATGAATAAGGCGCAAGGAAAGTGCTTTGTTTCAAAGATTAATTTAGTAATGTATCCATTCGTCTTTGTTTTCATCAGGTCCTTTCAAAATACAAGCAAAGGCCTGATTTGGTCTTGGGGATCCAATTTAACACTTATTCGCCCCTTTTGCACGCTTTAGTATGAACTAAAATTGTTATAAAAGTAAAATTGTTTATCGTATAATACACTCACTTCCCAGATACACGTGTAATATAAGAATACAATTCAAACAAAATTAGTTGCTTTCTATTTATTATTCCTTTTTTAATAAAGATCATGTCAAAGTGACTGTGGTTATAAATATCACCTTTGACAAAGAATTGTTATTTATTCTTTATTGCACGAACGTTTTCGTGAGAGTCATAAAAAGACTCAGACAAATGTCTTACAACGTTTACAATGTCTTACAATCTTCGATTGCGCAAAATCTCTTAAGAAATGGTCAAAGCTTCATAAATAATCAGTTTTTTCTTGTAACTTTTTACTTTGACGGCTTATAGTCGAGTGTCATAACTAGACATCAAAAACTTTGTGGCGGCAATTGAATAAGTAAACAGTAGTAATATTATGCTAGTAAGTGGCAATACACTTTGTAGTGGTAGAAGTAGGCTAAATCTATGGTAGCCGTATGCTGCTCTATGCTCACGGTACACAACTGCCATAAAAACGCGTGCCATACACTCGACCAAACAAAGCGTCAAACTCACTCACACACGCACAAACGACAATGAAAAACCAGCGTCCCCCAGCAAAAAAACCTGAATTGTTTGCCCGCAAGGCCGACAGGGCAGGCATTAGGTAGCTAAATACGTATAGAATAAATTGATCGATGCGAAGCTTCAGATCAGAGCCATACATGTACAGGGCTCGTCACTATAATCTGACAACTTATTGTCAGTTTATTATTGAAATTACAAAAAAGTTTTTAATAAAAAAGTTTTAGTTTTTTTTATGAATTTTTATAATACAGTATTAGAAAAAACAATGGAATAATGGAAATCACTTAATTAAAGAAATTTTTAAAAAGGAACACCCTATATATTAGTGCATAGTTAGCTTCGTTAAATTTTTCTCTTTTCAAAAATATGCAATATGTTACTGTCTGATTCAGGATTTTTCGTCATATTTCAGTTTAAAACTATTTTTGAAAAAACAGGAGGGAAATTTATGTCTGACGGATTGCAGTTGCTATGGACGAGGCACACGGAACAAACAAATGACTTTGACAGAAGTTTATTTATCATCATTAATTTATTTCCTATAACAAACTATTTTAACAAGGAAATAATGTTTAGTGAGAACGAAAAAGTTGAAGTTATCCGTTTATTTTACAAGAATAATAATAATGCAACGCGCGCCGAGTATGCTCGTTTGCATCTCGGGTTCCAATTCCATCTCGAGCTGCATTTTACGACATTGAGCGACGCTTTAGAGAAACAAAATCTCTTGAAAGGCAGAAACGAAGAATTATTCCAAATGAAGAATTAGAACTAACTATATTACTATACATATTTT
Source organism: Anoplophora glabripennis (assembly GCF_000390285.2). Taxonomy (NCBI): domain Eukaryota; kingdom Metazoa; phylum Arthropoda; class Insecta; order Coleoptera; family Cerambycidae; genus Anoplophora; species Anoplophora glabripennis. Next base: position 190,589 of record NW_019416843.1, read on the forward strand.
CAAGGTAAGCAAATATTCATTCGAGGTAAATTCAAATATTAAATTATTGTAGAAAGGCTATAAGAAATAAGCCAAAGTAAAATTATTAGAACGTTACATAAATATAAATACCACCCCTATAAAACTATACCGGTCCAAAAACTCACTCAAAATCAAAAAATTCAGCGATTACAGTACTGAAGAGAAATGCTGCGCTTGAAAAATGGCGACCTAAACTATTTTGAAAAAGTTTTATGGACTGATGAGGCGACTTTTACAACAGCTGGCATTTATAATAGAAGAAATACTCATACCTGGGCAAATGAAAATCATCACTGTAACAGGGAAATTCCAAGTCAAGGACACACATCGTTCAATGTTTGGTGCGGTATATTGAGAAATAAAATCATTGTCGCACTATTTTATGAAGGTGCTTTGACTGGGGAAAGATACCAGCATTTTCTTGAAATTTGGTACCAAGCCTCCGCATAGAACCAGAGCAGTACTATTAAATAATAGGTTTGTTTTTTGGATTGGTACCCAATGGAGGAAATATTCAATGGCCTTCAAATAGCCCAGACCCTTGGACCGTTTTCGGTGGGGTTACTTAAAAAACGAGGTATAAGAAAACTAGTGTAAACTTAGATCAACTAAGACATAAAGTTGATCAATGTATACAAAATTTAAGTGAATTTAATTCCCTTTTCACATTAAATGCAGTTCTGAAAATTATAATGAGGATTATACGAAGTGCATCAACAATAATGGCCGTCACATTAAGCATCTGTGAGCATTTGTGTTTTAGTTGGTTTTATTAATTAGGTATTAAAATTATGTTAAAGTTAAGACTTGTTAAAGTTAAGAATGATTTTTATTATTTTGATAAAATAAACGGATAATTTCAATTGTAGGTTAATTTTATTTTCAATATTAGTAAACTCCTAGTCAAGTTTATGTTTGACATAAACTGTGGTGTGACATTTTTGATTAGGTAATAATAATAATTTTTTAAATCAACCCCCTTTAGAGCAAGAGCTTATTTAATATTGTGATTATGCTTCAATGACAAAACATCTAGACAATTAAGAGTGTAGTAACTATGTCGCCAAAAAATTATCCAAGTAAACAATTAAGTTTCAACTAGACTATATATTTTATGCCAAAATAACACATATTTTACAGGTTATTTATTATTATTTTAATAGAGGAACATGTAGTTTTTTTAACACCATATAGATTTGCATGCAAAGATTATAATGAATAGTGCATTAATCTTGATATAAAATGTCATTCAACATAAGTTTTTACGTAAATAATATTTACCTTTATTCAGGGTATTGCTAAATGTTGACGGTAATTAATTTTTTTAGTGACAGTTTCATTAGAGGGTTTTTCTCAGTGTATGAATGATTTTTAGGTTATTACCTATACTCGTAAATCCACCACGATTTTTTCTCATATAAAATTTTGTTAGTGGGTAAAGCTGACGCCTTTATATGGTTTTGTCACTTATTCTTAAATACCAGAATTGTATTGTAATTAAAATAAAATAGTATACAACTTAACAAAAAATATTTATTTTAACTTACTTGTGAAGGTGTATATGAATGACATTGTGACATTTTCGGCAGTAAGTACCTATACACTGTATGACAATCTGAGACACCCTGTATATTTATTTTACTTTGAAGGAATTAAACATACAAATTAATTCCAAATATTTTTTTTTTTTCAATTTGTATAGACTACATTTTTTTGCTTGGAATAACTTTTTCAGAAACGTATATTAAAAATCTAAAATAAATTAATGATAATGAAAAAATGTATAATTAAACAACAAACATGTTTTCAGAATATAAAAAAATGTATTACAAGAATTATTTCTGTTCCACATTTTTTTCACAGTTTTTATCTCATCCTCAGCGAAAATGGGGCCTACATACAAATATATCTCCGCTTTAATAACATCCTTTAATTTTGGTTCGAGGGTAGGCAATTATAGCGCCATAAAATCCTCCTTAAACTTAAACACAACTAAAATCTGAGATCTACATTGTGAAATTCAAATTGGAATTACTTTCCGTACATTAAATACTGCGCCATTTTGGCACAAAAATCATTCAAATATAGCCCTTATATTAATAGATTTAAGGGCGAATATCTTAAATAAAATATCTAAGGCATATACTTAAGGGATGAGGGTTGAGTTTTCTAGAGAGGGATATTTGTAGTCGGCTGTAGTCGGAGATCAAACAATTTTGAAACGTAAATGAAATGGTAGTTAAGGATTAGTTTTCGGTAGCATGTGTAGATGTAAAGAGGGTGATTTTAAACCTAGGGTTGGTTAAAGTTAGGAATGAGGGTGCAAACTTCAGGAGATAAATAAGGAAGGTTTTGTTTGAAGAAAAGAAAAACAGCTTGTTTAATGGGCACTAAAGCGTAATAAATGAAATTACAAAAACATTTCACGGCATTATCTTATTTACAAAGATATGTTTATATTTATAAAATATATCGCTTGAGAAACAGAAATACATATTATATACTATAATTAAACAAATAATATATACTTAATTTCAACATCAATGGATAATACTATTTCTAACAAAAATTATATGTTGATAAAAAAGATTTCGGACAATTTCGAATTATCGTTTGTTTGTTTTTTATCACATAATTGAATAATTCTAACATATCTTTTGGCGCCAAAGTAGGTAATGTAAAATTATATCGTACAAGTAAAGTTACACCAAGCATGTAATTTTACACTTTCTGTGTAATTTACCCAAAGTGTAAGCTTAAATTATCGATATATGTATATTCACGACACCTAAAGTATTATTTTATTAACAGGAAAACTAATTGTACTTTTAAGAAAAAAAATCTACTTTTTTTACCCCTAAATATTTTTAGATGTAAGGACAGATTATGATGTATTGAAGGGAGAATAACATTAAATAAATTTAAGAAGATCTATTAATTCAGTAACTGACACATATCCTCTACAGCAGCGGTCGGCAACTGGTGGACTGCGGTCCAGATCCGGACCGCGGAATGTAAAAAACTGGACCGCCAAAAATTTTTTTAAAGTAAAATTACTCAAATTATTTTAGAAATATTTCTCTGTAGATAATAATACATTTGAGTCCCACCCTTATAATTTTTTAATGGTTAATAGGTTAGTTAAAAAAAAACTGGCTCAAGAACGGAAATATAATTTCTTCCATTTTGTGAGTGCAAATTAAAATACAAAATTAATAACGAATATTTTTTTTCTGGACCTCGTTAAAAATTTTCAAAAGTACCCGGACTCCACCTAAAATTACTTGCCGACCCCTGCTCTCGAGTATAATATAAATTTCTGTATTATATATACTTAAAGATAAATAATACAAAATATTATTTAATCCAATTAATTAAACAGCTTCTTAAAATAATAGTATAATGATAGCAGATTTAAAATAAGGAAGTGAGTAAAAATTAAAAAAATATATAAAGCAATCTCTGTAAAAAATCCTTATTTATTTAAAAAGCAAAGTATATTATACTTAATTTTTCACACCTGTTTTTAGCGACGTCCTTATCCTTCAATGTTTAAATTTAAAAATTAGCTACCAAAAACGTTTTCATATTCTCGAAAGACCCAACTAAAACATTTCACTTGAAAAAAAAAATAAGGCATGTNATTTTCAAAAGTATCAGGGCTCCACCTAACTTGCCAACCCCTGCTCTAGAGTATAATATAAATTTCTGTATTTATTATACTTAAAGATAAATAATACAAAATATTATTTAATCCAATTAATTAAACAGCTTCGTAAAATAATAGTATAATGATAGCAGATTTAAAATAACGAAGTGAGTAAAAATTAAAAAAATATAAAGCAATCTCTGTAAAAATCCTCCCTATTTATTTAAAAGAGCGAGTTTTTAGCGACGTCCTTATCCTTCAATGTTTAAATTTAAAAATTAGCTACCAAAAACGTTTTCATATTCTCGAAAGACCCAACTAAAACATTTCACTTGAAAAAAAAAACCTAAGGCATGTCGATTTTCTTTTCAAGGAGGACACGTGTAGTTTTGGTGTCTTGGAAGCTATCACTTAGGTAGGGGCGTAAAATACCCTTAAACTTTAAATGACACCCTAGATTGAGTGACGCCTCAGTTTAAAGCTTTTTCAGTTCTGCTCATGACGACAAATGACGACTTTTTTTAATTTTGATTTGGATATGACAATAAAATCATCACTTAAAGAAGACAAAATATTATTGAATGCAAGAATGTTATTTTATTAAATGTTCAAATTGTTTTCCCTCCGCTTCCACACAATAATAAAATCTTTACTCCACTTCCAAACGAACATTTCGAAGCATTTCGGGCGTTATCTGATGACATTCTTCAACAATTTCTCAATAAAAAATTTGTTTTGATTTTTCATTTATCTGTCAATACAAAAACTTCATATTCAGTTCCACTTTTTTACCTGTTCTACTTTAAAGGAGACAATATTGTTTCGTCTTATCTTGTCGAGACAATATCCCGTAAAATCATCACAAAGTCGAGTGAATTCCAATTCGTGAAAATGATTTATTCAGTACGTTCTGGATTTAGTACATAAATTTTCGGAAACTGAATCTGTTGCGAACAGATAGCAACTTGAACAGGTAGCTGTCCTGGGTCATATCGCAATGGAACCAAAGAGTCTCAGGGAACTTGCAAGTACTTCAGGAATTTCTGTACCTAGTTGCCGCCGAATATTAAAAATTAATAACTATCACCCATACAAAATTAATTTGGTACAAGAAATTAATGAAGACGATCCTGATCGCCGCTTGCAGCTGTGAAAAAATGAGTGATCGTGCTCGAAGGACTCCAAATTTTTTCATTCTGTTTTTCAGATGAATGTACGTTCCAACTGAATGGTCGAGTCAACCGCCATAATTGCCGCTAGTGGAGTGATGAAAATCCACGCATTTTCCATGAAACTCATACGCAGCATCCGAGGAAATTGAATATTTGGGAGGGCATACTGGAAGACCACCTCATAGGGCCCTTCTTCCTACGGGGAAATCTAGATGAAAACATATATCTGAATCTACTGGAAACGAATGATTGTAGAAAATGACAACGCTTTGTCATAAGAGGATGTGTGGTTTCAGCAGGATAGTGCTCCACCTCATTATGCCGTAGCAATGCGTGATTTTCTTAATCAGAACATTCCAGATCACTAAATAGGACGCAGAGGTTCAATTGAGTGGTCTCCCTGATCGCCAGATCTAACGCCCTTAGACATTTTTCTATGGGGACACTTAAATTCGAAAATGAATATAACACAACCGAACCCACTTGAGGAGCTTCGTCGGCGAATTGTTGAAGAATGTTGTCAGATAATGCCCGAAATGCTTCCAAATGTTCGTTCGGATGTGGAGCAAAGACTTTATTATTGCATGGAAGGAGAGGAAACCAATTTGAACATTTAATAAAATCATTCGTTGATATTTTGTCTTACTCTTTAAGTGATTTTATTGTCATATCCAAACCAAAATAAAAGTCGTATGTCATGGTGATCAGAATTGAAAATGAGGTGCCCTTCAACACAGGGTGCCATTTAAAGTTAATGGTACTTTACGTCGCTGCCTAAGGAGTAGCTCCCAAGGCATCAAAACTTACGCCATCGCGTGTCTCGCTTGAAAAGAAAATCGAAGTGTCTCGGGATAGAGAGAATATTGTTTCCCGCAATTGAATGACTTAGATGGAAGAATTGTTATTCGGTTCCAAAAAGTTATTTAAAAGCTTAATAAGTATAATTAATTTTTACTTAACTACTACTACTACTACTATGTAAAATAATAAATGAGTTGCTATGTGGTCACAACTAACAAATAATTATTAAGAAAATAGTATGCGGGAAGTCAGGAAAGGTAGAAGAAAGAATGAATTTTTTGAAATCCAGTTGTGTACCTATTATTTTACCAAGTGTTTTCAACAATACTTCAAAAGTGTCATTTTTCCATATCAGTTTCATTTAATGTAGAAACACCCTGTGCAAAATATATACTTCCTACCCGCTACGGATATATATTACACTCTCAAAATGTGGGATGACAGTGCGATCTTCCCACGTGAACTGGTTTGAAGAATACAGCTGCATTCTACAAATTCCATTAAAGTTTAGGATAAGATTTATATTAAACAACATCCATCATTTAGGATATGAATAAGTAAAACTCTCGTAAAACTTATAAACTCGTGATACTCCAATTTTAATTAGTTTTCAGCTAAGTTTAAGTTGATGTTCTGGCAAACTTTGCTAATATTAAAACGGAAATTAAAAGATAAGAAAATAATGAGCTCCGCCATTTGCTGGAATCATCTCCTATAAACTGGTGCAACCCTTTAAAGTTTTTGACATCTTTGGAACTTTCTCCCCGTTGTTCGCCCACTCTGCTACCAAAATATCTCTTACCGTAACCCGTAAGATATATTTGATATACGATGATCCCATAAAGTATTATGCACATTCATTAAAAGTGTCGGATATTTTTTTAAATTAAAAAAAATGCTTGCATACGTTAATTTTTACTTGTAATTCTTTCTTAAGGATTTACTATACAGAGTGTAAACGTATCGAGTGTTATTATTTTAGTAAGTGATACATTTAACCATTAGCATCTAGACAAAACCTCTATGCTTCAAATGTGATGTCACTTTATTTCTAACGGATGTATTACTTTATGAAAGAATAAATTTAGACATTAAAACATTAGTTAGTGAAATTAAATGTAATTAAAATATGCATTGTTCCGTAGTTAAAGTACGTATTGTATACTTAGACATGAGTAAAACAAACACAGCATTTTAAAGTGGGTTCCTAGACCGAGAATAAAAAAGGGAGATCGAGGATTCCCATCCAAGGCTAAGCAAGTGCAATTTAAATATGTAACTATATTGTGTGTCCCGTTTTTTAGGTTAACACCTCTGGAAATGTGAGAAGGCTATGGACTTTCCACAAGCCAATTTTTTTTACAAATAGTAGTTGGTGGGTGTTGAATAGCCTAGTAATATTATCTTTTTGATAAAAAAAAATGCTTAATACCACTCTCTGGAAAAATGATCCTTTAAAAAAATCGTAGTAGGCCTGATTTTTGTCGCATCAATAAAATGATTAGTAGAATATAACCTCCCTTCAAGGTACTAATTGTAAAAAAATTGCCTTGCGGAAAGTCCATAGCGTCCTCGCATATTTAGAGGTGGTAACCTGAAAAACGGGACACGATGTATATGTACATAGAAACTTAGACTTTTGTGACATGTCGTTGACATTTTTCTTATATAAAACTAAGTTTGAAAGCACGGTAATGATTCGTGTTTAGAATATTATAAAATAACAATGTACTGTTTGCTACTCTTGTGCCAATACAACAAAAAAAGAAATAATGTAACAAAAAACTTGCACTGTGATATTTTTGTATAAGATCATTTGTTAACTGGAAATTCCAAAAAATATTTAAAACTAAAACGAATTTGGCGAACAGCTGTGATGTGCTAAACTATACCTTAACTGAGCGTCTATTAATAGGAAAATCAACTATCTCTCTCCTTTCTATACTCCTGTCCTCCTTTTATATCCTCCTAGTAGTAGAAAGACAGAGAGGAGTTATTTAAATAAGAAGTTTTCTGTAAACGCAACATCCATAGTCACACGTCATAAATTGAATTAAAATTTTTAAAATTGCTTCGTATTCGTATTAACTTTCATTGTAGAATAATAGTCAGTGATAAAACACTACACGTTTTTTTATACAAATATCCCATTGATACAAAAATACGGTTGTTTCCAAATATTTCGATTAGATATAAACCTAAAAATATAACTTTTATTGAAATTTGTTTCTCTTTCACTTAATCTGTCACTTCTTTCACAATAAAACATAATTGACACGTCGTCGTTGCAAATCTAGCCTATCATATCTATACTCTGATATTTTTAATAAAACTATTATTGAGTGTTTTAGTATTTTTTTATGGAATATGTTGGGGAGGCATTGAAAACACAACATACTTACACAGAACTAAGAAAGAAGAGAGAAACCAAAACCACAGACTTTAGATTAATTTTTACTGCATCCCATTCAAAGACATTCAGAGCAGGTGGAAGGTACACAGTCTTTTTATCACTATGCTTAACATATTACGTCAAGATTATGTCCTCAGTCTAACCTCAAACTTACAATGTGATTGAATTTAATGATATAATGTTTTCGTATCTATCGTATCTATTTATCATGTTTTCATGTGGACCTTCTTTGGTTATTTTCTTTATACTTTACATAGCTTATATCTTTAAATCCACCCGTCTTATTTTTAAACACACTTTTCGAAAAGCAAAACAAATTTTATTGAAAATTAGTTGTGATTCGTTCACTTTATGTGCTATACTAATTTAAAATCAATGAAAAAGTAAAACCCTCGCAACTCATATATTTATTCTTATTTTAGGTAAAACTAGGAACAAATTTAAATTGAACATAATTGGAAATAAGATGTATATCTAGGAGCCATCAATCCTGATAAGATGTGAAATAGTTAACACATGGACAAGCAGACAAAACACGACCCTGTCATGTGAACAAAAAGATCCTGTCACCTGTAGAAAGGTTCGAAAAATTTAGTCAGGTAAATCATGATATTTAAATACAATGGTGTAAAATGAACACATGTAAATGATGGGTTCTGGGAACAGAATATAAAATAAATTTATTATAAAATAAAACTGTGTGAAGCAATGTTTTTATTCATTTCGGTATGAAACCGTTCTTGAGAAGAAAATAATTAAGTTTAAACGTTTGCTATGCATGTACATTCTTATAAAATTTATTAATTTAAATTTAAAAATTTTAAATTAAAAGTGGTTCAGATGAAAGTTACTGGTCTCCAAGGGGCACATTTTGTCGTGACTGTGACCTTGAAGGTCATTTTCAAGGTAATTTCAAGGTCAACTTAGTTTTTTTTTAAATCCTTATTTTCAACCCCGGATTCGAAAAGAGCGGAAAATTCTACGTTCAACTGATGTATCAGGTGTGGGGTTTATTTAACCCCCCAAAGTCGCGCGAAGGTCAATTTTTTTACTGAATCTTTCCAACTAAATGACTCCGCAAAGTTAAGGTTTAGGTTTGTCCGATAAACAAAATTTTGAAGTGACATGATAACCTTGACTTTGACGTCGGAAACAATTTTCAAGGTCATTTTAAGGTCAACTTTACGTAGGAACTCTCACTCTTAATTTTGGTTTCGGAGAGAGCGAAAAATTGTTGGTACGTGACCTACAAATAAATCGGGGAAAATACCTTGGTACATAGGTAGATACATGATACGTGACCTTGGGGAGTCAAATGGACCCCACACATGATACGCCATCTGAACGTAGAATTTTCTGCTCTTTTCGAATCCGGGATTGAAAATAAGAGTTTCCATTTAAAAAAACTAAGTTAACCTTGAAATGAACTTGAAATGACCTTCAAGGACATAGACTAGGTCACGACAATATGTGAGAGACCAGTAACTTTCATCTGAATTATTTTTCACGTAACCAAGTACTTTGGATTTTAGAAGGGATGGACGGGCGGTCTGGGACACCCCGTACAACATTTAGAAATTTTGGCATTATTTGAAACCTAGTTTTAGGACAATAATCAATTTACTGGAATTCTTAATAACAACAAATATAATGTATTTTAGACTTGACACTGGCTCATAATTTTATTGAAGGTGGTGTGCTTTCAATTTAGACTTACCACTTTTAAGGACTATTCCTACAGTTGACATTATTAGTGCCAAAATATTGATTAACAACAGTTACTTTTACATTCTTGCAACTTGAATTCCCTCAATACAATTATAATGTTTGATGCGTTTTATACCTTGAATTTTTTGTATGATCAAATATTATCATTCCGAGTCAACCGTGACATGCGTGAACCGCTGGCTCAGAATGCTTTTCACGTTCACGTCACATTAGTATACTGTTGTCTTTGTTATCGTGCAAATGTTGCGTAATTAATTCATATTCATTGGAGTTTATCGTGGTGTATTGTAGACAATTTAATTTGTTGCTTTTTAATAAATAATGGGTACGCCTATGTTCCGCGGCTCAGTTCTGACAGCCCTACTAAGTCTCAAATACTTACAAATTTTCAGAATATGTTTAACTTGCAACAGTGACAAATAATTATAACCGTGCATTGTTTTTTTTCTAAAAATGTATGTAAAGTTGAAGAAGCTATTGATGTAACGTCATTTGAAGATGTACAGGGTGATTCACTATATTTTGGCCACCCTTTAACTTTTTTGCTTTAAGTGTTATAAAAAACTGTGAAATACAAAAGTTGCACGTTTTTTTTATGAATTTTACGAAAATGATAGTTGAAACACAAATGAAGTCTAAACAAAATAGCCGCTGATGTTAACTTTGTTAATTTAAATGGAACACCCTGCATATTTTTACATAGTCATATAGGGTTTGTTGGATCGATAAGCGATATACTATTAAAAAACGAAAAGAAGGTTTTTTATTACATCTTGTAATAGACCCCTTTCAGACATTTCTGCCTTTTTCCCAGTTACATAAGGATTAAGGATTTGGCTGTAATATATTTTGCTATATCGGACATTGATATAGTCCAACATGCGTATAAGTATTTTAACTAAATCACACTAATTAGGCCGTGAGAGACCTAATTCATGGACAATATTATATGGTAGGCTGTGACAGTGACAGGTAATGTCATCACATCATTGTTATTGTTTGATAGTTTGTATTCTTATTTAATTAAAATGGGTTACACAGAAGTAGAAAATTGAAACAAAGTTCTTCTCCATACTCTGTTTTAATTCTAAATAATATTTCAATTTTCTACTTCTGTATAACCTATTTTAATTAAATAATAATAGTAATCTGTCACTATCACAATGTCCATGAGTAATTAGGCCTCTAACGGCCTAACAAGTGAGATTTAGTTAATATACCTACGTATTTTAGACCATGTCAATATGTCAAAATATATTTTACCTAACTAAATCTGTAAATCCTTACGTAATTGGAAAAAAGACAGAAATAACTGAAAGAGGTCTAACAAATTACAAGATGTTTTCTTAATAAAAAACCTTTTCGTTTTTTAATATTATCTCGCTTATCGTTAGAGATGGACCCAACAAACCTTATATGACTATGCTCGACAGGGAACGTTCTATCCAAATATGTAAAAATATACAGGGTGTTCCATTTAAATTAACAAAGTTAACATCAGCGGTCATTTTGTTTGCACTTCATCTGTTCTTCAAACATCATTTTCGAAAAATTCATAAAAAATCGTGCCACTTTTGTATTTTACATTTTTTTTATAACTCTTAAAACTAAAAAGCTAAAGGGGTGGGGGAGTCAAAATATAGTGAATCCCCTGTACATCATCCTTCCCTTGCTGTGTTCTCGTTTCTTTTGCTATCTTGTCTGAATTTACTAATATCAATAAACATAGTTAAACAGTTTTGCTTACCGTAATCATACAATTAGATTTAAAATAAATAATTTTCCGTTACTTTATCAGTCACCATTTGATATTACATAATTGGAACTTCTTGAGTGTGATGGCGTTAAACTTATAAATTTTACGAAATTCTGACATCCGTTTTTGTACCCTGTGCCACCTAAAACAAAAGTGGTGCAAAGAACTTATCTTCTATAGTTGAACTGAATTAGCGATATCAACCAGATGCATAAATGTTATAACGATTATAAAAAATATCAAGACCTTACATGCCTTAATTTTAAATGAAAGCATGCGAAAAATTAAAATCGATGATGCTGCACCACACACAGCTTACATAATTTAATTATAATCTAATATTATACGTGAGCCTTAGATGACATTTGTAGTTCGTGGTGTTTTATTACGTCGTTTACAAAATTATCATATTAACAACAATTTGCTGGAACCTTTTTAGATCTTGATGATATTTAATAGCAAGCTATCTTTTAATAATTAGATACTGAATACTACTGCCAAAGCATACTGTATTTATTGTCACAAATACTTCTTGCATTCGATATGAAATTGTAATTTGGTATCTTACGTACATGACATATATTGACAGTCTGCAAAAGAATGGACGGAATATATGCTAAAACTGGTTATCCTCAAACTGATCTCTTAGGTCTCTAGAAGATTGGCGAAACATTGCTTTTTTTATATTATTTAAGCTGTTAAAAAAAACAAATTAGTTGCAGTATTAAGTAATGTAAACTTTTCCGTCCCCAGAGCAGCCTTTCCTTAGACAAACTCCGAGAATTAACGTAAAAAGTTGTTACTTTTTATATTTTATGTGCAACATCTTGGCCTCAACAATTGATATATTTCATTGTAGCACTGTAACACGTTATTTTAATTTTTTAATTGTTATATTCTCTACTTTTCTGGCTGTCGTTTTAAATATATTTAATCTTATATTTGTTTCTGTATGTCTTGATATTATTTTTACTGTTATACGTATTTTTTTATTTTTTTACCCTTTTTGTATCCGCTTTTATTTTGTATATTATCTTTCTGTAATTGAACATTGACTTGTTGAGTGGCATAAAATAAAATACACAATAATGTCATTTACGTATGTAAATGACATTATTCAAATTGTATAAGAAAAAAAAAGGATAGAGATAATAGTTCTACAAAAATTCCTAATGTTACTCAAACAACTCCATGACTTTTTTGTTAGTCTCACAGCTTTTAGTGAAATTCTCGGCATCAACTATAACCACGTCCATTTGGTAGGAATTCTAGTAAATATCTTGAGGAAAATTAATTTTCAATTGTAATTATTTACATTTAAAAATGGATAAGGATCATTAGCCCTTCGATTTTCTTCTCAGCTGTAGTAGAGCCTACCCTTCGAATCTCTTATGACATGAACGTCGCGAGTAAATCGATCTTGAGTCCCCTGATCACGTTTAGTGCTGCTGGTCGTTTCTTTAACTCATTATAAATAAATTAAATACGTACATGTTACAGATTTTTCTAATCCGGAGTAGTGAAATGGAGATTGGAGCTCTTAAATAATTTAATAAATCTTTTTGTGAAGTTTAGAAGTTGAAGATCGACTTTGTAGTGTCAGTAAAATATAGAAAATTATACATCAAACTTAGAAAACTGCGGGAATCCAGAAGTCGAGGATCCAATATATTTCGGTATTTCTTGAAAAACATTAAATAAAAAAATCAAACTCAACAATGGAAAATTCCTGAAACAAAAGAATCCCAAAACAATTTTTGAATTGAAAAAAAAAAGAAATTAAAAAAAAAAACAAAAAACAAAACAAAAAAAGTTAATAAAAAAAACCTTATCAGATGAAGTCAAACAATGTATTTCGATACTACAATTCCTAGTAAACAGCAAGAAATAAACAATTATCCAAAATAAAAACTAAAAATTATGTCTAAATATAATTAATACAAAAACACATACTTGACATATTGAAATTGTTAGATGATGCAACCAATCATTCAAAGAAATATCATGTATTCTTGCTGTTCCATTATCACTCTTGACAAAGGCTAGTCACGTAAAAAATAGCCATACAAAGAGATATTTCGTTTCAATATCCTGCGTATATCTTTCATATTTTGCTGTAAAAAAAAGAAAAGCTTTCTTTTCGCAAACTGTCATAAAGTATCGCCACATTAATTCCATTTTCTATGCGTCAAAACATAGTAGCTATCAGCAACGCGTATATTAAAGCCTGTGTTAGGCGTGATAAAAAAGCTGCGGTGTTTGTAACTCAAGGTTGCTCCTTCTTTTTCCCTAATACACCTACATGGTTGCTTGTGTTTTGAAAACCAAGAAAATATGTAAGTTTATGTTTTACAAACGTGGAGGCAAGATACTTTCTTACAACCATATCTTGTTCTGAAGCTCCATTTATTGTGCAAGAATAACTTTTCGTTAGATTATCAAGTATCGATGATGACGGAGAAATTTCAACCATTTTCGGAAATATTCTTTTTAAAACTTTTATTTTATTCTTAATACTGTCTTTAATGTATGCTTCCGCTAGTAAAGCGGACCCTCAAACTCAATGAATTTTGATAGAGGTAACGTCTGCTCCAGAACCAGCTAAAATCGTCGCAGAAGAAGGCTTGAGGTAGACTTTTTTCAATACAATGTAATACGAAATACATCCTCTGAGTATGTGTCTTTATATCAGGAATTTTAATGACAACCACATAATCTTTGAGTTCTGTATCCTGTATTAGCATAATCAGTAGTTCTTCTCTTCTACAGTGCCTTTATAAATGACCGAATCCCACGTGACCGCGACTATTAAGCAACAAAACTTACAATGGAGTCAATGATTAACAAAATATTCCCTAAAGACAGATGATAGACCAGTGGAATACATTTTACATTTCTTTACAGACTTTACACTTTAATTTGCAAAATGTGTTTCCTTTTCAATAAAAACTCATTTTTTACATATTTTCTTAACAAAATAATCATACTCCTCTAAGATATTTCCAATTTTTATCCCTATTATTATTATTCTATATTTGATTGATTCTTTAAAAGATATGGTTTTTTTTTTAATCCATTTTCATTCGGAGATAATGAAAATAATGTTATTAAAATACAAAGACTTTGTTTTATTATTATTTTTTTCAATATTTATGCATAAATTATAGGTAAATTAAATTACCTTACAATGCTAACATAAATACAGTTTTTTACTCAGCTAATAAATACTTATTATATTAATCAAATTTATAATAGATACCAATTCAAAATGACCACCTTGATTTTCCAAACTCAAAAACACGTTCAAGTTAATTTGGTTTATAATGTTTATTTATTGTTCAATTGCTGCTTCCAGCTCTTCAAGTGTGCGGAGAGGATGTTTAAATTTCTTATTTTTGATATGGCCAAACAGATAAAAGTCTAAAGGTGTGAGATAGCTTCAAGCAGGCCACAAAATCCTAGTAATCAATCTATCACCATAAAATTCTTGAACATATAGTTTCTGCTCCAAGACGTGCTGTGGTTCCATCTTGTTGAAAATTCTTATGCTGCAATTCATGGTTATACATTAATTCTAGGGCTTGTTGTAAAATGTTGCCGTATCATTCTCCATTTATTGCACCTCTAAAAAATTGTTATCTGTCTTCTTGAAACTGCTACCCACATAAGGTAGTTTTCTGAAGATGTAATGGTGTTTCAATAAAATTATGCGGATTTTCTGTAGCCCATATTCTATAATTCTGAATATTTACATAACCAGATAAATGTATCCATGCCTCATCGGAAGAAAAAGTCAGGTCTAATAAATTATCGTCGTTTAAATCTTCATTAAACCATCGACAATATTGTACTCGCGGGTTGTAATCAGGAGGACGTAACTTTTGCACTACAGAAACCTTATAGTCTTATAGGGATGCATACGCTTCTTTAGTGCCTTGTGACAAGTCCCAACTGATATACTTTACGGACGTTATCAATATAACCAGCATAAAACTGTAAGAGTTTATATGTTGATAAAAAAATACCTTTTAAAAAATGGGAATATTAAAAAAAATCAAAATTGTTTAATTATTATTACCTATTTTTTGACTTTAGCCTTAAATTAAAAAATTTATATAATTCAAACCATATTAAGTTTATCACAGTACCTGTTTGAGTAGATGATTTCGAAACAGGTTTCTTAGGATTTTGCATTGTTGCATATCTTTTCTGTTAAATACGCTGCTCAAAATACTTAGAGGAACACTTATTTAAATCTCAATAACTTTTTTATTTGTAATACTATATAAATCTAATAATGCATATCTTAAAGACTAACATTTTGTTCGAATAAATTTACGAAAATAAAACAAATTTACATAATCACTCTTGAGACAACAGCGCCAATTCAAAAAAACTACAAGAAATAAAGTGAAGAGTCTGTGATCCTGTCTGTATAACATAAAGGTCCTGGTGAGATTTGGTTCACTAATATCGTGTATGTCTTCCATTAGCATTAGCATTAGAATTACTGCTTGACACTTCCGTGGTAAGCTTCGGATGAGCCTACGAATGTCTTCTTGTGGTATATTCTCCCATTCTTCGATTAGGGCATTTGTTAACTGTTGGAGAGTCTAAGGTGGGTCTGGGCGCCTCCGAACACGCCTATCTAACAAATCCCAAAGATGTTCGATGGGGTTTAGATCAGGACTTAGCGGAAGCCAATCCATGGATTGAATCCCGTGATGTTGAAGGTTGTTCATGGTGATAATCGCAGTATGTGGGCTTGCGTTATCTTGCATAAACAGAACATTTGGACCTATACCATAAGCGGCTGGTATAAATAACATGATCTTCTAGAATGAGATCAATGTACCTTTCAGCGGTTAGAGTCTCTGGAACTATGACAAGATCGGTTCTTTCATCAAGACTAATTCCGACCCAAACCATCACTGACCCACCACCAAATCTTTCGACTTCTTGTATGGTAGCTGAAGAATGGCGTTCATGTGGACGTCGGTATTCACGTACTCGACCATCACAACGACTTAAACGAAATCGTGACTCATCTGTGAAGAGTACTGGTCTCCAATATCGAAGTTGCCATGCCACATGCTCACGTGCAAAATGTAAACGAAACCTTATGTGATACGGAGTTAAAATAGGTTTTCGCACGGGTCTTCTTGGTCTCAAGTTTGCTTCTCTCAGTCTATTCCTAACTGTCTAATCGGAAATTTCCAACCCATGAGTCGTTCTCAGCCTACTTTGAAGGTCTTTTGCTGTGGATGTACGAGAACGCAAGGAGGATAGGACTAAAAACCTGTCCTGAATTCGGTTTGTTTTCCTCTTAGGACCTTGTCCAATGCGTCTTTTATATCCTCCGGTTTCTAAGTAACGATTCCACACGCGATGCATGACAGAAGGGCTTACGTTAAAATCTCTTGCAACCTGTCGAATACTGATGCCATACTCTATACTAGCAACAACACGAACGACTTCAACTTCACTTAGATGCCTCATTTTTTACAATTTATGGTGAACTGTCAACATTGTTTACTATTCCAAGGCACAGCATATTTCTAAATTGACATTTTGATTGTATGTTTCACTTTATTTCTTGTAGTTTTTTTGAATTGGTACTATTGTCTCAAGAATGATTATGTAAATTTATTCGAACAAAATGTTAGTCTTTAAAATATGCATTATTAGATTTATATACTTAGTATTACAAATAAAAAAATAATTGAGATTTAAATAAGTGTTCCTCTAATTATTTTGAGCAGTGTAGTAGGTCTGCCTGTCGACTAGCTCTAGCAAATGTATAATGTTTTTCCTCATGTCTTTTAATAAGGATTAATTTGTGTTTTTTAAACACACCATATACGATATTAGCATCAGGAAAGACTTGAATAACTTGTTTCATACAGGATTGAAAACAGTAAGCGCAAGTTTCATCTGCGTTCCTTGTATCACTGCGAAAATATGTCATCAAAACAAATAGTCTTGTTCCGGTATAAATGGAATTTTTTATACAAATCTACAAGAAATAATAAATTGACAAATGAACATATAACCTTTAAAATGTTCCTTAAACTTACGGAAAAAACGTCAAATTTTTAGAGTTCTGAAAATTATTATTTTTTTTTTTCAGCAACAAAGAAAATTTAATTTGTAGCAAAGCACAGAAATACTAGTAAACACTGCTAAATTGATCACGTGGGACTCGGAAATTTATGAAGGCACTGTACAAGTCCTGTAAATACCCGTCACTGAAATAATTTGAAAATAATGGAAATAGAGTAATGTGAATATTTTCATTAATAAAAATTGTCAATGAAGGGCTTCTTGTATAAATGTTATGATTTGTGCTTTCACAAAAATCTTAGATTTCTTTGGCCGATATCCAACCGATGTATTTTTAAAGCCCCTGTACTGAAATTTTTTTTATATTAATATTTTCTTTTCTTACTTTTGCACTTTTTAACAAACAGTAAATTTATCCTGATGTGAGAAATTTCACTTTCACGACCTGGTGTTGAAAATAAGCCAGTAACACATTTTCCTGCAGATATTGGAGGAATAGTTTCTGCGATTTTCACTTCCCACTTCATTTATTTATATTTAAAATTCGAATGGTAATATTTTAAGCTAATTCTTCCTTAATATTTACATAATTTCCCAATAAGGTAAATAGAACAAATATACTACTAGAAGATTTTTTGAAATCACATAGAAGAATAGAATTCTAATACGGAATACAAACATTTATTTACTAAATATTGTTTTAATTTTGTTTTAAATAAAAACTTTATATTTTTTAGTTCCACAGGTAAACAATGAAATATTTTAGGCCCTACAAAGTTTGGAGAACGAGTAGTTAAATTTAATCGTGCAAATGGTACATGAAAATTATGTTTTTGTCTGGTATTGACATTGTGATACTAGTTATTTATCACACATAGGGTATTTCATAAATATAAATACCTGACAACGTGAGAATTCTATAATGTTTAAATATATTTCTACAAGAATAAGTACTTGAAACACCAAACATACATCTTAAAACACGTTTCTGCGCAATAAAAACATGGGACGATAGAGTTGAAATATCCCAGAAACAAACACCTTACCTCAATCGAGATTCAACTTGGGCATAGTATAAACAGAGAAGTTGATCGGTATTTAGGACTGTTCTAATATTTCGTAATAAATAATTTATTGAAGACAATTTTGATATTATATTTTTACAGTTACATTTCTAGTTAAGGTTTATGTCCAAATTTAGACCTAAAAATTTTACTGTCACAGTATAAGTAGGTAGATAACAACTATTAATATTCAAATTTAATGTTTCACAATTGCTATTTGAGTAGTGCAAAATCGAAGTGCTTGAGTTTTTTGTAATATTAAAATGTAATGAATGCAAACCAGTTACTTAAGTTATTCAATAAAATAATACATTCAAGTTTTAAGGTTCGATTTGAGTTATTAGATATTACTAAAGACGAATCATCAGCGTACATAGTAGTATTACGTGAGAGAGTATCGTTATCATTTGTGTATATATTAAAAATAAGACAGGGCCTAAAACCGATCCCTGTGGTACACCCAACTTTACCAAAGAGCATTCCGAGTTATATTTACCACAAACATACTGATAATTATAATTTATGCTATGCTATGTTTAAAAAAAATTGTTTGAAACACAGTTGTAAAGCTGCTTACCCTCGAATAATTTTTTTACATGCTGTTCCTCGCAAAAAACTAAAGGTACATTTTTAAAAACAAAAACTATAAATACCTCGCAACCTAGAATAAAAAACAGCTATTTGCAAACCTCGGAACGCTCTGTACATGCACAATAGACAATAACGACATTAAAAATCGTCGTTTTCTAATACCATTTGGCTTTTGTAGGCACACCCCCACGAGCTGCGAAAATAAACAGAATAAAACCGTGCAGCCTAGGCAGCGTAGGAGAATACACGCTAACCTCTTACCTCTTGCCGTTCACCTCTATTTCTCTCTTAGGGTTCTTTCTCTTCCTTTCGTGCATTCCACGGAGCGACGCCGGGGATAGGGGAGGTTCGTAAGAACTGAAATCTAGTGAGACCAAAGGGGATGTAGGAGAGTTAAGGAGGGGTAGGTACGACTACAGGGAGTGGCTTCATATAAGAAATCAATGATTCCACTACCCTCGTAAGAATATCTCAGATTAAAGCGTGCAGTTCTGGGAAAAATTATTTGAAAAATAAATAAAAAAAAATATGTTCCGACAAAGGTTTTAATTTCCTTTTGTGTTTTTCGTTAACATAGATTATCTAATTTGTGTCATTATTATTGATCATTGACTTATTTGGTGCCAATAAACATAAATTTATGGGCAATTATTCTATTAGTTGCTCTTGAAACAGCTGTGCTAGTTTATACTCACAAGCTGTGAAAAAAAAAATAAATACATTTTTGCGCCAACAGACCAGTCAAGGGTAATTTTAATAAAACTATTTTTGTCTAAACTCAACTAAAAACCTCTGAAAAAAACAGACAAATAAAAAATAAAAAAATAGGTACCCATCACTACCTATAACACGCCCTTCAATTATAGTTAATTTTCAATCAACCTTTTCTCGTTATTAAATTGCAAATTATGTTTCCTTTTTAATTAGGATGGGCAGTTTAAATTTGTATGTTTATCTGCTTCCATAGCTAGAGATATCATATGACGTTTATTCTGTTTTTAATTATTCTCGTATATTTGTAGCTAACAAGCGGAGTAGTTTGACATATCCTTCCTGTTTAACATAATCATTGCGCACAGTGGGAAATATGAGAAAAAATTCGATGCACTCGGCTATTTTAACCGTACAGTGGTAATTTCTTTTTATTCTTCTTGAAATATGCTTAATTTTATGATCCTGGTACGATAATTTGATATATCCATATAGGCATTATTTAAATCCAGTGAAAACCCCTCAGCTTCAACACCAAAGAAGATTTAAGAAAGAATTAAAATGTTTGTAACACTAAATAAAAATTAGAAGTAGAAAAAATCAAAAACAAACAAAAAAATAAAAATTAATTAAAAATAAGAAAACAGAAAAACAACCCTTTTAAGACTTCTACCTTGACGCGGTAAAAGGGCTTAACTCTTATATAAATAAAGATAACGAAATCCAGTCCATCGACTAATTTCGGTAAATAATATAGATTTTGAGTCTTAGTTTTCAGCTGAAATTGTTGAAACTTTTATTATTTATCGTATGAAATTTTATCTCTCTATCGTAAATATTCACTTACTTTTTGTGGATTTGAGAATAAGTTTCAAGGGTTTAAGGTTAGGTTTTTATGGACATAGCATAGGTTTAAGGCTTCAGAAATACAAAATATTAGCTCCACAATAGAGTTTTAAAGGAGTCATATTGTTCGTTTGACTTTCCAGCTCAGATTTCTTGGATTTGTTAGATTTTTAAGAATAGAGGTTAGGGGCTTCAAAAATCAAAAATATAAGTTCCAGAAAATAGTTTTCAAGGACTTTTATTCCTTGGTGTGGAACATATACATTCTATGAATTTCCAGCTCTAGTTTTTATAATTTGAAGTTGGGTTTTGAGGGTTTGGGGTTAGCTTTTGAAGGGTTTGAGGTTAGGTTTTTATAGGTGTAGGTTTATGGCTTTAGATTCAAGATATTTTAAGCTCAAACATATAGTGTTCAAGTAATTATACCCATAGATTCAAAAAAGGGTCAGTGCATTACTTTGAGGTTCAGTTTGATGAATTATGTTTTTGGGTTCAGGTTTAAGGTTGCAAAGTATTGTCAAGCTACATGTTTATTTTCGTTGTTTAATCAACCTCAGATACGACATTTTTGATTTTTAAATACCACCGAATTATTATCTTTGTTGTTGAGGCGGATGGGTTCACACTCGATTTAAAAAAAATCCTATATAGATAATATATCAAATTATCGTACCGGGATCATAAAATTAAGCATATTTGAAGAAGAATAAAAAAGAAATTACCACTGTACGGTGAAAATAGCCGAGTGGTAGAATTTTTTTGACGGTCTGTTAATAGTATTATTTTCCTTCTCTAAACTTTTTAGTGAACTCCATTGAGTTACATACAGTATGTCGGATTGAGTTTACAAGAAGACAAATGAACTAAAAAGTGGAAGATACAAAAGAACGTATTCTCGAAGTTGCGAAAAAAAAACATCTTCAGAAGGTTTTAAAAACTCGAAAATTTACCATTAAATTTTCGTCAAAAAATGTATTTTCAACAGGATCGTTGTCCAACACACCGTACTCGTGAGGTACCAGAATGGCTTAACCATAGATTTGGTCCAAGATGGATTGGCAGAAATGGTCCAATTTTATGGCTCCCAAGGAGACCTGACTTAATCATGGCCGATATGTTTCTATGGGGAAGTTTAAAACAAAATTGTCCATGCTGTCGGTTCAATATCCTAGGAAGAAATCATCGATTCCATCAGATATCTAAAAAAGCAATTAGAAAAATATACCTATTCAATATGGGGTGGTTTTGAAATTTGATATCTTCACATCATATTGCTTTGTACTTTTTGATACCGTGCCTCTTATTCAATTTTCAAGCAAATTTTTTTTATCAAGAATGCCTTTTTTTCGTATCTTGCAAAATAAGATATGTTTACTCTTACGCAAATTAACATTTTTGTTTTTTTGACCCACCCTATACAACAAAATTGAAGTTCGTCATGGTGATTTGTATTTTCTTAACAATCCAAAAACTTTTATCAATAATGCCCTTTTTTCGTATCTTTCACTTTTTGGCCCATTTATCCTTTTGTAAACTCAATCCGGGGACATACTGTATATGGCCGTTTCTTCAACCGCGTTTTCAAGTTGTTTTTATTCTTGCTTTTCTCATCTAATTTAATATTTATAGATCGAGAGGTTTCTCCAATATATTGTTTATTGTATTAACAACAATACATGCAATTTTTTGCGCCTTGAACGTTATTGTTTGGGTGCGTCTTTAACAAAATACCCGTAAAGTATTAGTTGTCTGAAAAACTGTTTTAATATTAAATTTTTTGACTATTTTCCATAATTTTTCTGATAATATACGAATGTTTTTTATTGTCTATGAAATTTCTCTTTGTGTTTTTACAAAATTGCTCTACTTTCGATATTCTTTCAAGAAACTTCCCAGATTTTATTAATATGTAAATTACTTGGGAATTTGAATTTTTGTTAAAAATTTAATCTTTTGAAAAAAATCTGTTTAGCCCTATCACATAAACTTTTCATTATACCTTTATATCAAACTTTATGCATTGTTTTCCCATACACATACCTATTTCTAAAAAAAAAAATTATTTTCCACAAAAATATATAGAAAAAGTAATATAATAAATTGTTGGTTCTTATTATTAATATTATCATGAAAAATATTTCAGTACACAATGGTACACTATAAATAAATCGGTCTGAGTGAAAGCAAAAAGGAGGTAAGTACAACTAAAATTTTATGAAAGAAACTATAGGTTTTAGTTCAAATATTATCAAAAATGTGTAAAATTATCAAAATGCGCAATATAGACTAAAAATGTATACAATCATTTCACTGAAGCAATAAAATTTTACAACATAATTGTGAATAAAATTAAAAGTGGAACATTTTGAAGTAAAATCTTTGGAAAAAAAATACTGTAAAAGCTACGTCAGTCAGGTGCTGCTTATTTATCGCTAGAAAAGACAGTGTGAAGTGTCAAAAAGGCTCTAATAAATAATATTAGAGACTAAGAAAAATAATATTTTCTTTTTGCAATCATAATTTTTATTTTAAGCAATGCCCTCTCAGAATATTGAGTTTTTACGCCAATGTTTTTATTGAACTTTGTTCAATTGGCATCTCTTGAGAGAAAATGTGAATGATTTTTTTTAGTGAAAGTCAATTCGTATCATGCCTAGTAATTCTCATTGAGAATTGATATACTTGACAATGTTTCATTATTACATGGACAATTGTTGTTTTCAGTTTAGTATTGCAATTTACACGACCTTCTAATAATGATGATTACTGATTTGATATTGAGTAAAATAATAAATACATTACATTGATTTAGTTTTAACTCTTAAGTAGTTTCAAAACACCGAAGAACGTATCACATAATCAGTAATAGATATCTCCATTTTTTACTTAAGGTTCATGAAAATTTACATATTGCAGATTGCTCCTAATCTTTGACACTTTTTGATATATTCATCTAGATTTTGGACACCTTCATATTTTACGAATTTTTCCTTAGAAATTTTAACAGAAAATATTTGGTATACAAATCATTTATGAAATCCACACTTTGCTAAGGCTTAAGGAGACAGTAATAGAGAGCAAACAAATTTCAATGTTTATAGTAGTGCAAAACTACACATTATAATTATGTATTTAAAAATAGATGATGTAACAAGGCTAGTTCCACAATTTGACTTACAAAATATTATTCAGTTGAACATTTATGTTTCATATGTACATTCGGATAATGAGAATTATTGAAGAAGCTTGTTTCCTAGTTACGTACTTCGTTGCTTACCTCTATGTCGATTGCGACTAGGAAATAGGCATTAGGTGCGTTCAATTTCACCGAATATCTGTGAAATGTAAGCATCAAATAAAACATCATGGATCGCTGTTCGAAAAACATTTCCCATTAAACCTACAAATTTTAGTATTTTGGGACTAGCGCCCTTTCTTGGCTGTGTTTATAGAAACAAAATGTAAAATTTTACACAGAAATAAAATCGTAGGGTAATAATATTTATTATTTTGTCACAAATATCTGCAACTGTATTATTTTCATATACAGGGTGAGTCAAGTCAACGCTGTGGCAAAGTTGATTTATCGCTAGAATATAGTTGAGGCAAAATATTTCAAAATAGGTTCGGGGGGATCAAGAAATGCACAATTTAAAAATAATTTGACTTATACAGGGTGATTCTTTTTAGGAGGGTTGATCAAAGTTCTTATTTTTTAAATGTTACACCATGTATTTGAATGGATATTTATATTTTACATGGAATTGTGCAATTTTTTCGTTATAGGTACTATGTGCCAAACAATTAGCCGGTTCCGGGATATTAATATTTTAATATAAAAAGTGACATTATCTGCGTTACACTNAATGTTTTTTATTGTCTATGAAATTTCTCTTTGTGTTTTTACAAAATTGCTCTACTTTCGATATTCTTTCAAGAAACTTCCCAGATTTTATTAATATGTAAATTACTTGGGAATTTGAATTTTTGTTAAAAATTTAATCTTTTGAAAAAAATCTGTTTAGCCCTATCACATAAACTTTTCATTATACCTTTATATCAAACTTTATGCATTGTTTTCCCATACACATACCTATTTCTAAAAAAAAAAATTATTTTCCACAAAAATATATAGAAAAAGTAATATAATAAATTGTTGGTTCTTATTATTAATATTATCATGAAAAATATTTCAGTACACAATGGTACACTATAAATAAATCGGTCTGAGTGAAAGCAAAAAGGAGGTAAGTACAACTAAAATTTTATGAAAGAAACTATAGGTTTTAGTTCAAATATTATCAAAAATGTGTAAAATTATCAAAATGCGCAATATAGACTAAAAATGTATACAATCATTTCACTGAAGCAATAAAATTTTACAACATAATTGTGAATAAAATTAAAAGTGGAACATTTTGAAGTAAAATCTTTGGAAAAAAAATACTGTAAAAGCTACGTCAGTCAGGTGCTGCTTATTTATCGCTAGAAAAGACAGTGTGAAGTGTCAAAAAGGCTCTAATAAATAATATTAGAGACTAAGAAAAATAATATTTTCTTTTTGCAATCATAATTTTTATTTTAAGCAATGTCCTCAGAATATTTGAGTTTTTACGCCAAAGATTTTATTGAACTTTTAATGATTACATTATATTTCAAACTAATTATATTAAATTAACATAAATGTTTTATTTATATAATATATGTATCTACGTTAAATATTATCTCTTCTTCTAGACAGAATTAAGGTACCTACCGATTTTAAATTTGTTTATAAGTCAAGCCACAATTTCATTTTAACTAAAATTTTGTTCAATTAGCATATCTTAAGAGAAAATGTGAAATGTAATGTCTTATCATTCCTAGTAATTCTCATTGAGGATTGATATACTTGACAATGTTTCATTATCACATGGACAATTGTTGTTTTCAGTTTAGTATTGCAATTTACACGACCTTCTAATAATGATGATTACTGATTTGATATGAGTAAAATAATAAATACATTACATGGATTTAGTGTTAACTCTTAAGTAGTTAAGATTTAGTTTCAAAACACCGAAGAACGTCTCACATAATCAGTAATAGATATCTCCATTTTTTAGTTAAGGTTCATGAAAATTTACATATTGCAGGTTGCTCCTAAACTTGACACTTTTTGATATTTTGCATGGACACCTTCATATTTTACGAATTTTTCCTTAGAAATTTTAACAGAAAATATTTGATATACAAATCATTTATGAAATCCACACTTTGCTAAGGCTTAAGGAGACAGTAATAGAGAGCAAACAAATTTCAATGTTTATAGTAGTGCAAAACTACACATTATAATTATGTATTTAAAAATAGATGATGTAACAAGGCTAGTTCCACAATTTGACTTACAAAATATTATTCAGTTGAACATTTATGTTTCATATGTACATTCGGATAATGAGAATTATTGAAGAAGCTTGTTTCCTAGTTACGTACTTCGTTGCTTACCTCTATGTCGATTGCGACTAGGAAATAGGCATTAGGTGTGTTCATTTTCACCGAATATCTGTGAAATGTAAGCATCAAATAAAACTTCACGGATCGCTGCTCGAAAAACA
Source organism: Anoplophora glabripennis (assembly GCF_000390285.2). Classification (NCBI taxonomy): domain Eukaryota; kingdom Metazoa; phylum Arthropoda; class Insecta; order Coleoptera; family Cerambycidae; genus Anoplophora; species Anoplophora glabripennis. Next base: position 217,001 of record NW_019416843.1, read on the forward strand.
TTTCCCATGAAATATACAAATTTTAGTATTTTGGGACTAGCACCCTTTCTTGGCAGTGTTTCAAGAAATACACAATTTAAAAATAATTTCACTTATTATATTTTTAGCAATATTTTTATTTTTTATGAAAATATCGTAGGGAGTCATTGATATGGCAGTGAAACAAAATGTTTGTAACTGTCAATAGTTTTTCTTGTCATTAGCTTTGACTGTTGGAGTAACGTTTTTCTGTTATTCAAATAGTTATTCTTAATTAATTAAGTAATATTGTTTGTGTGGTTCTTATACTTGTTCGTAACGAATTTCTCAAGAGAAGAAGCCGAGCCTATCTTGATGAAATTTAATCTAATAGGTGAATTGGTTGAGGTGGGCCACTGTCATGGCCTCCTAGATCATATGACCTTACACCACTTGACTTTTTTTGTGGGGTTTGTAAAAGACAGGGTATATTGAGAGCTACCAATGACTCGTGACGATATAATAAACAGAATAAGACAAGCTAGTCTTGATATTTATTACACCAGAAATGACGTTCACATTGATATCGCTCGCCGAATTAACTTCTGTATTCGAGAAAGAGGAAATATTTTTGAACATCTATTGTAACTTAATGAAACTTTGTTTTGTCAATAAATATATATATATTTAAGCTATCATATAAGAGATGTCTAGTTCACTAAAAATTCAATAAGAATAAGAAAGCTGCATAATTAAGGATCATTGTTCTTTTCTGCAAAAAGTAAAGATACATTTTAAGCAAATGGTATAAAAATGAAAAATAAAGAAATTGCGAAAATATCGTAAAATTTGCGGAACTGATTTATAACACCTATCATGAAAGTTGTAGATTTAGACAAACACATCACATCCCGTTAAAAAATACAGGTTGTTCCACTTGAAAAAAAACACAGTTTTTGCCTTTGAAAAAGATAACATTTGTTACGATTTTGTGAACACCCTGTATGGCATTTGTAAACAGTGACCATTTCAGAATTTACAGTGAATAGTACAATATGTGTGACGATTGTTTAGATGGTAACTCAAAAAACGAGTATATCAGCTTCAGTAACGCTCAAGTGTAACGCCGAAAATGTAATTTTTTATATTAAAATATTAATATCTCGGAAACGGCTGATTTTTAACACAAAGTACCTATCACGAAAAAGTTGTACAGGCCCTGTACAGGCTGATACAAATTCGCTTCTCACTACAGGGATCTCAGAAACGGTAAGAGATACAAAGTAGCTTAAACGGAGGCAAAGTTGCGTAATCAGGGGACCAACATTATGCCTCTAAAAAATCAAGGCTAACATAATTAGTTTTCGAAATATTTGAAAAAACCTGAAATTTTGGAAATCCGTTTTTGTTTAATTCAAAAAAAAAATAATACTTTCTCATGACAACTTTTTGCCCTCTATCGAACGGCATAATCAATTTTTATATGTACCGTTTCGTTTTTCCAGGACCATCATCAACATTTTCTTAAATACATCCCTGGAAATTTTTATACATTTTTTGCCAGCCTTTATGACTCCCAATTCTGTACTACCTCAGCCCCAACCAAATTCAGACGTTATTTCTCGAAAATTCAAATTCAGTGTATTCGTTCTTTTATTAATCTTTTTTATTTAGATCTCTATGTTTATTGAATTATCGTACCTACACCGTAATTGTCCTTAGAACCTGTGAAATCCATCTAGTTATTTAAATTAACACCACCACGCGTTGCAATAAATCATTTATTATTATTAGCTACCATTACCTGATCATACACAGGGTGATTAATTAATAATGGGACAGAGCTTAAGGGTATGTTGCTGACCTCAAAATAGAGCGATTAAGCCAAATATGCCTTATCCGAATGTTGCTCCTTTTCGATCTACAGGGTGTTAAAGTTGAAAAAATATTTTCGATTTTTTTAAATATCTTGAGCATCTTTGAACGGATTGTCTTGAAAGTTTGTACACCTATGTTTTCTGAGGTGGTAATTACGGAAATGGTAACTATTTTGCAATCACATCTAGGATGCGCTAGTTGTAGTGTTCCGTCGGAGTAAA